>NW_027669753.1:0-105993 GCF_964146895.1 Miniopterus schreibersii | reverse complement strand
GGTGGCTGAGTGTTCTTTCAGAGAGAAACACATGCATTTCATCCTTCTGGAGTGAGTTTTCAGCCTGGAATTCATATGCGTTTTGTACTGTGCAGAATGTAGCTACCTGCTCGGGGGTTGTGTCATAGAAGCACCTTTCCTGCAGGAGCTCATTGCAACATTCATTGTTTGGCTAAGTTCTTTAGGGTTGGTTTTGGAAGGTCTTTCAACTTTGGCCAAATCCCGCTTCGTACGAAATTTTTTCACAGCGCTGTTTCCAAGTGTCCACAAAGAGCTGCTGCTTGAAACTGTACACATGCACATCTCCCATACTGGTGTGCTCGTTTCACTACCTGGATTTCGGTTTCCTCTTCTTTCTTTGAAATGACAAGCCTTCATTCGCCATGCTACACACACCTTGTAGCAGTATCAGTGTTAAGCACGTTGGTGCTCTCAATACGCTGTGTATCCTGTGAAGAGTGAATCACTCGACAATACTAAATACACAACTTAGAGCTCCATTCGCCACAGACACGCAAACACATCTTTTTGGGAAAGTCCTAATTCAGGTCACTTGGAAATGTAAGGGTTTCTTCGAGAACATGAAGTCAATCATGCTTTTGCACTCTGCAACCGCTAGAAATGACTTTTTGTACATGCCCGTTTGAAATTCACTGCAAAATGCCCTTCTTTTCTACTTTCTTGTATGTTCTCAACGCATTAGGTGAAAGAGCGTGTTTGAGCAAGAGTGATGCAGTGTGCGTTTTCCTGATTTTCAAGTGATTTGGGAAACATATTCCTTGTATTTCCACATTGTGTAAGAAACAACATGAAGCTTGCAAGAGATTGAAACAATGAATCCCAAAACGTATTCCAGCAGTGAAAACACACGTTTCTACAAAGACCTTGAAGGAGCAAGCAAAAGCCTGGTGGCTGAGTGTTCTTTCAGAGAGAAACACATGCATTTCATCCTTCTGGAGTGAGTTTTCAGCCTGGAATTCATATGCGTTTTGTACTGTGCAGAATGTAGCTACCTGCTCGGGGGTTGTGTCATAGAAGCACCTTTCCTGCAGGAGCTCATTGCAACATTCATTGTTTGGCTAAGTTCTTTAGGGTTGGTTTTGGAAGGTCTTTCAACTTTGGCCAAATCCCGCTTCGTACGAAATTTTTTCACAGCGCTGTTTCCAAGTGTCCACAAAGAGCTGCTGCTTGAAACTGTACACATGCACATCTCCCATACTGGTGTGCTCGTTTCACTACCTGGATTTTGGTTTCCTCTTCTTTCTTTGAAATGACAAGCCTTCATTCGCCATGCTACACACACCTTGTAGCAGTATCAGTGTTAAGCATGTTGGTGCTCTCAATACGCTGTGTATCCTGTGAAGAGTGAATCACTCGACAATACTAAATACACAACTTAGAGCTCCATTCGCCACAGACACGCAAACACATCTTTTTGGGAAAGTCCTAATTCAGGTCACTTGGAAATGTAAGGGTTTCTTAGAGAACATGAAGTCAATCATGCTTTTGCACTCTGCAACCGATAGAAATGACTTTTTGTACATGCCCGTTTGAAATTCACTGCAAAATGCCCTTCTTTTCTACTTTCTTGAATGTTCTCAACGCATTAGGTGAAAGAGCGTGTTTGAGCAAGAGTGATGCAGTGTGCGTTTTCCTGATTTTCAAGTGATTTGGGAAACATACTCCTTGTATTTCCACATTGTGTAAGAAACAACATGAAGCTTGCAAGAGATTGAAACAATGAATCCCAAAACGTATTCCAGCAGTGAAAACACACGTTTCTACAAAGACCTTGAAGGAGCAAGCAAAAGCCTGGTGGCTGAGTGTTCTTTCAGAGAGAAACACATGCATTTCATCCTTCTGGAGTGAGTTTTCAGCCTGGAATTCATATGCGTTTTCTACTGTGCAGAATGTAGCTACCTGCTCGGGGGTTGTGTCATAGAAGCACCTTTCCTGCAGGAGCTCATTGCAACATTCATTTTTTCGCTAAGTTCTTTAGGGTTGGTTTTGGAAGGTCTTTCAACTTTGGCCAAATCCCGCTTCGTACGAAATTTTTTCACAGCGCTGTTTCCAAGTGTCCACAAAGAGCTGCTGCTTGAAACTGTACACATGCACATCTCCCATACTGGTGTGCTCGTTTCACTACCTGGATTTTGGTTTCCTCTTCTTTCTTTGAAATGACAAGCCTTCATTCGCCATGCTACACACACCTTGTAGCAGTATCAGTGTTAAGCATGTTGGTGCTCTCAAATCGCTGTGTATCCTGTGTAGAGTGTATCACTCTCCAGCACTGAATACACAACTTAGAGCTCCATTCGCCACAGACACGGAAACACATCTTTTTGGGAAAGTCCTAATTCAGGTCACTTGGAAATGTAAGGGTTTCTTCGAGAACATGAAGTCAATCATGCTTTTGCACTCTGCAACCGATAGAAATGACTTTTTGTACATGCCCGTTTGAAATTCACTGCAAAATGCCCTTCTTTTCTACTTTCTTGAATGTTCTCAATGCATTAGGTGAAAGAGCGTGTTTGAGCAAGAGTGATGCAGTGTGCGTTTTCCTGATTTTCAAGTGATTTGGGAAACATATTCCTTGTATTTCCACATTGTGTAAGAAACAACATGAAGCTTGCAAGAGATTGAAACAATGAATCCCAAAACGTATTCCAGCAGTGAAAACACACGTTTCTACAAAGACCTTGAAGGAGCAAGCAAAAGCCTGGTGGCTGAGTGTTCTTTCAGAGAGAAACACATGCATTTCATCCTTCTGGAGTGAGTTTTCAGCCTGGAATTCATATGCGTTTTGTACTGTGCAGAATGTAGCTACCTGCTCGGGGGTTGTGTCATAGAAGCACCTTTCCTGCAGGAGCTCATTGCAACATTCATTGTTTGGCTAAGTTCTTTAGGGTTGGTTTTGGAAGGTCTTTCAACTTTGGCCAAATCCCGCTTCGTACGAAATTTTTTCACAGCGCTGTTTCCAAGTGTCCACAAAGAGCTGCTGCTTGAAACTGTACACATGCACATCTCCCATACTGGTGTGCTCGTTTCACTACCTGGATTTCGGTTTCCTCTTCTTTCTTTGAAATGACAAGCCTTCATTCGCCATGCTACACACACCTTGTAGCAGTATCAGTGTTAAGCACGTTGGTGCTCTCAATACGCTGTGTATCCTGTGAAGAGTGAATCACTCGACAATACTAAATACACAACTTAGAGCTCCATTCGCCACAGACACGCAAACACATCTTTTTGGGAAAGTCCTAATTCAGGTCACTTGGAAATGTAAGGGTTTCTTCGAGAACATGAAGTCAATCATGCTTTTGCACTCTGCAACCGCTAGAAATGACTTTTTGTACATGCCCGTTTGAAATTCACTGCAAAATGCCCTTCTTTTCTACTTTCTTGTATGTTCTCAACGCATTAGGTGAAAGAGCGTGTTTGAGCAAGAGTGATGCAGTGTGCGTTTTCCTGATTTTCAAGTGATTTGGGAAACATATTCCTTGTATTTCCACATTGTGTAAGAAACAACATGAAGCTTGCAAGAGATTGAAACAATGAATCCCAAAACGTATTCCAGCAGTGAAAACACACGTTTCTACAAAGACCTTGAAGGAGCAAGCAAAAGCCTGGTGGCTGAGTGTTCTTTCAGAGAGAAACACATGCATTTCATCCTTCTGGAGTGAGTTTTCAGCCTGGAATTCATATGCGTTTTGTACTGTGCAGAATGTAGCTACCTGCTCGGGGGTTGTGTCATAGAAGCACCTTTCCTGCAGGAGCTCATTGCAACATTCATTGTTTGGCTAAGTTCTTTAGGGTTGGTTTTGGAAGGTCTTTCAACTTTGGCCAAATCCCGCTTCGTACGAAATTTTTTCACAGCGCTGTTTCCAAGTGTCCACAAAGAGCTGCTGCTTGAAACTGTACACATGCACATCTCCCATACTGGTGTGCTCGTTTCACTACCTGGATTTTGGTTTCCTCTTCTTTCTTTGAAATGACAAGCCTTCATTCGCCATGCTACACACACCTTGTAGCAGTATCAGTGTTAAGCATGTTGGTGCTCTCAATACGCTGTGTATCCTGTGAAGAGTGAATCACTCGACAATACTAAATACACAACTTAGAGCTCCATTCGCCACAGACACGCAAACACATCTTTTTGGGAAAGTCCTAATTCAGGTCACTTGGAAATGTAAGGGTTTCTTAGAGAACATGAAGTCAATCATGCTTTTGCACTCTGCAACCGATAGAAATGACTTTTTGTACATGCCCGTTTGAAATTCACTGCAAAATGCCCTTCTTTTCTACTTTCTTGAATGTTCTCAACGCATTAGGTGAAAGAGCGTGTTTGAGCAAGAGTGATGCAGTGTGCGTTTTCCTGATTTTCAAGTGATTTGGGAAACATACTCCTTGTATTTCCACATTGTGTAAGAAACAACATGAAGCTTGCAAGAGATTGAAACAATGAATCCCAAAACGTATTCCAGCAGTGAAAACACACGTTTCTACAAAGACCTTGAAGGAGCAAGCAAAAGCCTGGTGGCTGAGTGTTCTTTCAGAGAGAAACACATGCATTTCATCCTTCTGGAGTGAGTTTTCAGCCTGGAATTCATCTGCGTTTTGTACTGTGCAGAATGTAGCTACCTGCTCGGGGGTTGTGTCATAGAAGCACCTTTCCTGCAGGAGCTCATTGCAACATTCATTGTTTGGCTAAGTTCTTTAGGGTTGGTTTTGGAAGGTCTTTCAACTTTGGCCAAATCCCGCTTCGTACGAAATTTTTTCACAGCGCTGTTTCCAAGTGTCCACAAAGAGCTGCTGCTTGAAACTGTACACATGCACATCTCCCATACTGGTGTGCTCGTTTCACTACCTGGATTTTGGTTTCCTCTTCTTTCTTTGAAATGACAAGCCTTCATTCGCCATGCTACACACACCTTGTAGCAGTATCAGTGTTAAGCATGTTGGTGCTCTCAAATCGCTGTGTATTCTGTGTAGAGTGTATCACTCTCCAGCACTGAATACACAACTTAGAGCTCCATTCGCCACAGACACGGAAACACATCTTTTTGGGAAAGTCCTAATTCAGGTCACTTGGAAATGTAAGGGTTTCTTCGAGAACATGAAGTCAATCATGCTTTTGCACTCTGCAACCGATAGAAATGACTTTTTGTACATGCCAGTTTGAAATTCACTGCAAAATGCCCTTCTTTTTTACTTTCTTATATGTTCTCAACGCATTAAGTGAAAGAGCGTGTTTGAGCAGGAGTGATGCAGTGTGCGTTTTCCTGATTTTCAAGTGATTTGGGAAACATATTCCTTGTATTTCCACATTGTGTAAAAAACAACATGAAGCTTGCAAGAGATTGAAACAATGAATCCCAAAACGTATTCCAGCAGTGAAAACACACGTTTCTACAAAGACCTTGAAGGAGCAAGCAAAAGCCTGGTGGCTGAGTGTTCTTTCAGAGAGAAACACATGCATTTCATCCTTCTGGAGTGAGTTTTCAGCCTGGAATTCATCTGCGTTTTGTACTGTGCAGAATGTAGCTACCTGCTCGGGGGTTGTGTCATAGAAGCACCTTTCCTGCAGGAGCTCATTGCAACATTCATTGTTTGGCTAAGTTCTTTAGGGTTGGTTTTGGAAGGTCTTTCAACTTTGGCCAAATCCCGCTTCGTACGAAATTTTTTCACAGCGCTGTTTCCAAGTGTCCACAAAGAGCTGCTGCTTGAAACTGTACACATGCACATCTCCCATACTGGTGTGCTCGTTTCACTACCTGGATTTTGGTTTCCTCTTCTTTCTTTGAAATGACAAGCCTTCATTCGCCATGCTACACACACCTTGTAGCAGTATCAGTGTTAAGCATGTTGGTGCTCTCAAAACGCTGTGTATCCTGTGAAGAGTGAATCACTCTACAATACTAAATACACAACTTAGAGCTCCATTCGCCACAGACACGGAAACACATCTTTTTGGGAAAGTCCTAATTCAGGTCACTTGGAAATGTAAGGGTTTCTTCGAGAACATGAAGTCAATCATGCTTTTGCACTCTGCAACCGATAGAAATGACTTTTTGTACATGCCAGTTTGAAATTCACTGCAAAATGCCCTTCTTTTCTACTTTCTTGAATGTTCTCAACGCATTAAGTGAAAGAGCGTGTTTGAGCAAGAGTGATGCAGTGTGCGTTTTCCTGATTTTCAAGTGATTTGGGAAACATACTTCTTGTATTTCCACATTGTGTAAGAAACAACATGAAGCTTGCAAGAGATTGAAACAATGAATCCCAAAACGTATTCCAGCAGTGAAAACACACGTTTCTACAAAGACCTTGAAGGAGCAAGCAAAAGCCTGGTGGCTGAGTGTTCTTTCAGAGAGAAACACATGCATTTCATCCTTCTGGAGTGAGTTTTCAGCCTGGAATTCATATGCGTTTTGTACTGTGCAGAATGTAGCTACCTGCTCGGGGGTTGTGTCATAGAAGCACCTTTCCTGCAGGAGCTCATTGCAACATTCATTGTTTGGCTAAGTTCTTTAGGGTTGGTTTTGGAAGGTCTTTCAACTTTGGCCAAATCCCGCTTCGTACGAAATTTTTTCACAGCGCTGTTTCCAAGTGTCCACAAAGAGCTGCTGCTTGAAACTGTACACATGCACATCTCCCATACTGGTGTGCTCGTTTCACTACCTGGATTTCGGTTTCCTCTTCTTTCTTTGAAATGACAAGCCTTCATTCGCCATGCTACACACACCTTGTAGCAGTATCAGTGTTAAGCACGTTGGTGCTCTCAATACGCTGTGTATCCTGTGAAGAGTGAATCACTCGACAATACTAAATACACAACTTAGAGCTCCATTCGCCACAGACACGCAAACACATCTTTTTGGGAAAGTCCTAATTCAGGTCACTTGGAAATGTAAGGGTTTCTTAGAGAACATGAAGTCAATCATGCTTTTGCACTCTGCAACCGATAGAAATGACTTTTTGTACATGCCCGTTTGAAATTCACTGCAAAATGCCCTTCTTTTCTACTTTCTTGAATGTTCTCAACGCATTAGGTGAAAGAGCGTGTTTGAGCAAGAGTGATGCAGTGTGCGTTTTCCTGATTTTCAAGTGATTTGGGAAACATACTCCTTGTATTTCCACATTGTGTAAGAAACAACATGAAGCTTGCAAGAGATTGAAACAATGAATCCCAAAACGTATTCCAGCAGTGAAAACACACGTTTCTACAAAGACCTTGAAGGAGCAAGCAAAAGCCTGGTGGCTGAGTGTTCTTTCAGAGAGAAACACATGCATTTCATCCTTCTGGAGTGAGTTTTCAGCCTGGAATTCATCTGCGTTTTGTACTGTGCAGAATGTAGCTACCTGCTCGGGGGTTGTGTCATAGAAGCACCTTTCCTGCAGGAGCTCATTGCAACATTCATTGTTTGGCTAAATTCTTTAGGGTTGGTTTTGGAAGGTCTTTCAACTTTGGCCAAATCCCGCTTCGTACGAAATTTTTTCACAGCGCTGTTTCCAAGTGTCCACAAAGAGCTGCTGCTTGAAACTGTACACATGCACATCTCCCATACTGGTGTGCTCGTTTCACTACCTGGATTTTGGTTTCCTCTTCTTTCTTTGAAATGACAAGCCTTCATTCGCCATGCTACACACACCTTGTAGCAGTATCAGTGTTAAGCATGTTGGTGCTCTCAAAACGCTGTGTATCCTGTGAAGAGTGAATCACTCGACAATACTAAATACACAACTTAGAGCTCCATTCGCCACAGACACGGAAATACATCTTTTTGGGAAAGTCCTAATTCAGGTCACTTGGAAATGTAAGGGTTTCTTCGAGAACATGAAGTCAATCATGCTTTTGCACTCTGCAACCGATAGAAATGACTTTTTGTACATGCCCGTTTGAAATTCACTGCAAAATGCCCTTCTTTTCTACTTTCTTGAATGTTCTCAACGCATTAGGTGAAAGAGCGTGTTTGAGCAAGAGTGATGCAGTGTGCGTTTTCCTGATTTTCAAGTGATTTGGGAAACATACTCCTTGTATTTCCACATTGTGTAAGAAACAACATGAAGCTTGCAAGAGATTGAAACAATGAATCCCAAAACGTATTCCAGCAGTGAAAACACACGTTTCTACAAAGACCTTGAGGGAGCAAGCAAAAGCCTGGTGGCTGAGTGTTCTTTCAGAGAGAAACACATGCATTTCATCCTTCTGGAGTGAGTTTTCAGCCTGGAATTCATCTGCGTTTTGTACTGTGCAGAATGTAGCTACCTGCTCGGGGGTTGTGTCATAGAAGCACCTTTCCTGCAGGAGCTCATTGCAACATTCATTGTTTGGCTAAGTTCTTTAGGGTTGGTTTTGGAAGGTCTTTCAACTTTGGCCAAATCCCGCTTCGTACGAAATTTTTTCACAGCGCTGTTTCCAAGTGTCCACAAAGAGCTGCTGCTTGAAACTGTACACATGCACATCTCCCATACTGGTGTGCTCGTTTCACTACCTGGATTTTGGTTTCCTCTTCTTTCTTTGAAATGACAAGCCTTCATTCGCCATGCTACACACACCTTGTAGCAGTATCAGTGTTAAGCATGTTGGTGCTCTCAAAACGCTGTGTATCCTGTGAAGAGTGAATCACTCGACAATACTAAATACACAACTTAGAGCTCCATTCGCCACAGACACGGAAATACATCTTTTTGGGAAAGTCCTAATTCAGGTCACTTGGAAATGTAAGGGTTTCTTCGAGAACATGAAGTCAATCATGCTTTTGCACTCTGCAACCGATAGAAATGACTTTTTGTACATGCCCGTTTGAAATTCACTGCAAAATGCCCTTCTTTTCTACTTTCTTATATGTTCTCAACGCATTAAGTGAAAGAGCGTGTTTGAGCAAGAGTGATGCAGTGTGCGTTTTCCTGATTTTCAAGTGATTTGGGAAACATATTCTTTGTATTTCCACATTGTGTAAGAAACAACATGAAGCTTGCAAGAGATTGAAACAATGAATCCCAAAACGTATTCCAGCAGTGAAAACACACGTTTCTACAAAGACCTTGAAGGAGCAAGCAAAAGCCTGGTGGCTGAGTGTTCTTTCAGAGAGAAACACATGCATTTCATCCTTCTGGAGTGAGTTTTCAGCCTGGAATTCATATGCGTTTTGTACTGTGCAGAATGTAGCTACCTGCTCGGGGGTTGTGTCATAGAAGCACCTTTCCTGCAGGAGCTCATTGCAACATTCATTGTTTGGCTAAGTTCTTTAGGGTTGGTTTTGGAAGGTCTTTCAACTTTGGCCAAATCCCGCTTCGTACGAAATTTTTTCACAGCGCTGTTTCCAAGTGTCCACAAAGAGCTGCTGCTTGAAACTGTACACATGCACATCTCCCATACTGGTGTGCTCGTTTCACTACCTGGATTTTGGTTTCCTCTTCTTTCTTTGAAATGACAAGCCTTCATTCGCCATGCTACACACACCTTGTAGCAGTATCAGTGTTAAGCATGTTGGTGCTCTCAAAACGCTGTGTATCCTGTGAAGAGTGAATCACTCGACAATACTAAATACACAACTTAGAGCTCCATTCGCCACAGACACGGAAATACATCTTTTTGGGAAAGTCCTAATTCAGGTCACTTGGAAATGTAAGGGTTTCTTCGAGAACATGAAGTCAATCATGCTTTTGCACTCTGCAACCGATAGAAATGACTTTTTGTACATGCCCGTTTGAAATTCACTGCAAAATGCCCTTCTTTTCTACTTTCTTGAATGTTCTCAACGCATTAGGTGAAAGAGCGTGTTTGAGCAAGAGTGATGCAGTGTGCGTTTTCCTGATTTTCAAGTGATTTGGGAAACATACTCCTTGTATTTCCACATTGTGTAAGAAACAACATGAAGCTTGCAAGAGATTGAAACAATGAATCCCAAAACGTATTCCAGCAGTGAAAACACACGTTTCTACAAAGACCTTGAGGGAGCAAGCAAAAGCCTGGTGGCTGAGTGTTCTTTCAGAGAGAAACACATGCATTTCATCCTTCTGGAGTGAGTTTTCAGCCTGGAATTCATCTGCGTTTTGTACTGTGCAGAATGTAGCTACCTGCTCGGGGGTTGTGTCATAGAAGCACCTTTCCTGCAGGAGCTCATTGCAACATTCATTGTTTGGCTAAGTTCTTTAGGGTTGGTTTTGGAAGGTCTTTCAACTTTGGCCAAATCCCGCTTCGTACGAAATTTTTTCACAGCGCTGTTTCCAAGTGTCCACAAAGAGCTGCTGCTTGAAACTGTACACATGCACATCTCCCATACTGGTGTGCTCGTTTCACTACCTGGATTTTGGTTTCCTCTTCTTTCTTTGAAATGACAAGCCTTCATTCGCCATGCTACACACACCTTGTAGCAGTATCAGTGTTAAGCATGTTGGTGCTCTCAAAACGCTGTGTATCCTGTGAAGAGTGAATCACTCGACAATACTAAATACACAACTTAGAGCTCCATTCGCCACAGACACGGAAATACATCTTTTTGGGAAAGTCCTAATTCAGGTCACTTGGAAATGTAAGGGTTTCTTCGAGAACATGAAGTCAATCATGCTTTTGCACTCTGCAACCGATAGAAATGACTTTTTGTACATGCCCGTTTGAAATTCACTGCAAAATGCCCTTCTTTTCTACTTTCTTATATGTTCTCAACGCATTAAGTGAAAGAGCGTGTTTGAGCAAGAGTGATGCAGTGTGCGTTTTCCTGATTTTCAAGTGATTTGGGAAACATATTCTTTGTATTTCCACATTGTGTAAGAAACAACATGAAGCTTGCAAGAGATTGAAACAATGAATCCCAAAACGTATTCCAGCAGTGAAAACACACGTTTCTACAAAGACCTTGAAGGAGCAAGCAAAAGCCTGGTGGCTGAGTGTTCTTTCAGAGAGAAACACATGCATTTCATCCTTCTGGAGTGAGTTTTCAGCCTGGAATTCATATGCGTTTTGTACTGTGCAGAATGTAGCTACCTGCTCGGGGGTTGTGTCATAGAAGCACCTTTCCTGCAGGAGCTCATTGCAACATTCATTGTTTGGCTAAGTTCTTTAGGGTTGGTTTTGGAAGGTCTTTCAACTTTGGCCAAATCCCGCTTCGTACGAAATTTTTTCACAGCGCTGTTTCCAAGTGTCCACAAAGAGCTGCTGCTTGAAACTGTACACATGCACATCTCCCATACTGGTGTGCTCGTTTCACTACCTGGATTTTGGTTTCCTCTTCTTTCTTTGAAATGACAAGCCTTCATTCGCCATGCTACACACACCTTGTAGCAGTATCAGTGTTAAGCATGTTGGTGCTCTCAATACGCTGTGTATCCTGTGAAGAGTGAATCACTCGACAATACTAAATACACAACTTAGAGCTCCATTCGCCACAGACACGCAAACACATCTTTTTGGGAAAGTCCTAATTCAGGTCACTTGGAAATGTAAGGGTTTCTTAGAGAACATGAAGTCAATCATGCTTTTGCACTCTGCAACCGATAGAAATGACTTTTTGTACATGCCCGTTTGAAATTCACTGCAAAATGCCCTTCTTTTCTACTTTCTTGAATGTTCTCAACGCATTAGGTGAAAGAGCGTGTTTGAGCAAGAGTGATGCAGTGTGCGTTTTCCTGATTTTCAAGTGATTTGGGAAACATACTCCTTGTATTTCCACATTGTGTAAGAAACAACATGAAGCTTGCAAGAGATTGAAACAATGAATCCCAAAACGTATTCCAGCAGTGAAAACACACGTTTCTACAAAGACCTTGAAGGAGCAAGCAAAAGCCTGGTGGCTGAGTGTTCTTTCAGAGAGAAACACATGCATTTCATCCTTCTGGAGTGAGTTTTCAGCCTGGAATTCATCTGCGTTTTGTACTGTGCAGAATGTAGCTACCTGCTCGGGGGTTGTGTCATAGAAGCACCTTTCCTGCAGGAGCTCATTGCAACATTCATTGTTTGGCTAAGTTCTTTAGGGTTGGTTTTGGAAGGTCTTTCAACTTTGGCTAATCCCGCTTCGTACGAAATTTTTTCACAGCGCTGTTTCCAAGTGTCCACAAAGAGCTGCTGCTTGAAACTGTACACATGCACATCTCCCATACTGGTGTGCTCGTTTCACTACCTGGATTTTGGTTTCCTCTTCTTTCTTTGAAATGACAAGCCTTCATTCGCCATGCTACACACACCTTGTAGCAGTATCAGTGTTAAGCATGTTGGTGCTCTCAAATCGCTGTGTATTCTGTGTAGAGTGTATCACTCTCCAGCACTGAATACACAACTTAGAGCTCCATTCGCCACAGACACGCAAACACATCTTTTTGGGAAAGTCCTAATTCAGGTCACTTGGAAATGTAAGGGTTTCTTCGAGAACATGAAGTCAATCATGCTTTTGCACTCTGCAACCGATAGAAATGACTTTTTGTACATGCCAGTTTGAAATTCACTGCAAAATGCCCTTCTTTTTTACTTTCTTATATGTTCTCAACGCATTAAGTGAAAGAGCGTGTTTGAGCAAGAGTGATGCAGTGTGCGTTTTCCTGATTTTCAAGTGATTTGGGAAACATATTCCTTGTATTTCCACATTGTGTAAGAAACAACATGAAGCTTGCAAGAGATTGAAACAATGAATCCCAAAACGTATTCCAGCAGTGAAAACACACGTTTCTACAAAGACCTTGAAGGAGCAAGCAAAAGCCTGGTGGCTGAGTGTTCTTTCAGAGAGAAACACATGCATTTCATCCTTCTGGAGTGAGTTTTCAGCCTGGAATTCATCTGCGTTTTGTACTGTGCAGAATGTAGCTACCTGCTCGGGGGTTGTGTCATAGAAGCACCTTTCCTGCAGGAGCTCATTGCAACATTCATTGTTTGGCTAAGTTCTTTAGGGTTGGTTTTGGAAGGTCTTTCAACTTTGGCCAAATCCCGCTTCGTACGAAATTTTTTCACAGCGCTGTTTCCAAGTGTCCACAAAGAGCTGCTGCTTGAAACTGTACACATGCACATCTCCCATACTGGTGTGCTCGTTTCACTACCTGGATTTTGGTTTCCTCTTCTTTCTTTGAAATGACAAGCCTTCATTCGCCATGCTACACACACCTTGTAGCAGTATCAGTGTTAAGCATGTTGGTGCTCTCAAAACGCTGTGTATCCTGTGAAGAGTGAATCACTCTACAATACTAAATACACAACTTAGAGCTCCATTCGCCACAGACACGGAAACACATCTTTTTGGGAAAGTCCTAATTCAGGTCACTTGGAAATGTAAGGGTTTCTTCGAGAACATGAAGTCAATCATGCTTTTGCACTCTGCAACCGATAGAAATGACTTTTTGTACATGCCAGTTTGAAATTCACTGCAAAATGCCCTTCTTTTCTACTTTCTTGAATGTTCTCAACGCATTAAGTGAAAGAGCGTGTTTGAGCAAGAGTGATGCAGTGTGCGTTTTCCTGATTTTCAAGTGATTTGGGAAACATACTTCTTGTATTTCCACATTGTGTAAGAAACAACATGAAGCTTGCAAGAGATTGAAACAATGAATCCCAAAACGTATTCCAGCAGTGAAAACACACGTTTCTACAAAGACCTTGAAGGAGCAAGCAAAAGCCTGGTGGCTGAGTGTTCTTTCAGAGAGAAACACATGCATTTCATCCTTCTGGAGTGAGTTTTCAGCCTGGAATTCATATGCGTTTTGTACTGTGCAGAATGTAGCTACCTGCTCGGGGGTTGTGTCATAGAAGCACCTTTCCTGCAGGAGCTCATTGCAACATTCATTGTTTGGCTAAGTTCTTTAGGGTTGGTTTTGGAAGGTCTTTCAACTTTGGCCAAATCCCGCTTCGTACGAAATTTTTTCACAGCGCTGTTTCCAAGTGTCCACAAAGAGCTGCTGCTTGAAACTGTACACATGCACATCTCCCATACTGGTGTGCTCGTTTCACTACCTGGATTTCGGTTTCCTCTTCTTTCTTTGAAATGACAAGCCTTCATTCGCCATGCTACACACACCTTGTAGCAGTATCAGTGTTAAGCATGTTGGTGCTCTCAAATCGCTGTGTATTCTGTGTAGAGTGTATCACTCTCCAGCACTGAATACACAACTTAGAGCTCCATTCGCCACAGACACGCAAACACATCTTTTTGGGAAAGTCCTAATTCAGGTCACTTGGAAATGTAAGGGTTTCTTCGAGAACATGAAGTCAATCATGCTTTTGCACTCTGCAACCGATAGAAATGACTTTTTGTACATGCCAGTTTGAAATTCACTGCAAAATGCCCTTCTTTTTTACTTTCTTATATGTTCTCAACGCATTAAGTGAAAGAGCGTGTTTGAGCAAGAGTGATGCAGTGTGCGTTTTCCTGATTTTCAAGTGATTTGGGAAACATATTCCTTGTATTTCCACATTGTGTAAGAAACAACATGAAGCTTGCAAGAGATTGAAACAATGAATCCCAAAACGTATTCCAGCAGTGAAAACACACGTTTCTACAAAGACCTTGAAGGAGCAAGCAAAAGCCTGGTGGCTGAGTGTTCTTTCAGAGAGAAACACATGCATTTCATCCTTCTGGAGTGAGTTTTCAGCCTGGAATTCATCTGCGTTTTGTACTGTGCAGAATGTAGCTACCTGCTCGGGGGTTGTGTCATAGAAGCACCTTTCCTGCAGGAGCTCATTGCAACATTCATTGTTTGGCTAAGTTCTTTAGGGTTGGTTTTGGAAGGTCTTTCAACTTTGGCCAAATCCCGCTTCGTACGAAATTTTTTCACAGCGCTGTTTCCAAGTGTCCACAAAGAGCTGCTGCTTGAAACTGTACACATGCACATCTCCCATACTGGTGTGCTCGTTTCACTACCTGGATTTTGGTTTCCTCTTCTTTCTTTGAAATGACAAGCCTTCATTCGCCATGCTACACACACCTTGTAGCAGTATCAGTGTTAAGCATGTTGGTGCTCTCAAAACGCTGTGTATCCTGTGAAGAGTGAATCACTCTACAATACTAAATACACAACTTAGAGCTCCATTCGCCACAGACACGGAAACACATCTTTTTGGGAAAGTCCTAATTCAGGTCACTTGGAAATGTAAGGGTTTCTTCGAGAACATGAAGTCAATCATGCTTTTGCACTCTGCAACCGATAGAAATGACTTTTTGTACATGCCAGTTTGAAATTCACTGCAAAATGCCCTTCTTTTCTACTTTCTTGAATGTTCTCAACGCATTAAGTGAAAGAGCGTGTTTGAGCAAGAGTGATGCAGTGTGCGTTTTCCTGATTTTCAAGTGATTTGGGAAACATACTTCTTGTATTTCCACATTGTGTAAGAAACAACATGAAGCTTGCAAGAGATTGAAACAATGAATCCCAAAACGTATTCCAGCAGTGAAAACACACGTTTCTACAAAGACCTTGAAGGAGCAAGCAAAAGCCTGGTGGCTGAGTGTTCTTTCAGAGAGAAACACATGCATTTCATCCTTCTGGAGTGAGTTTTCAGCCTGGAATTCATATGCGTTTTGTACTGTGCAGAATGTAGCTACCTGCTCGGGGGTTGTGTCATAGAAGCACCTTTCCTGCAGGAGCTCATTGCAACATTCATTGTTTGGCTAAGTTCTTTAGGGTTGGTTTTGGAAGGTCTTTCAACTTTGGCCAAATCCCGCTTCGTACGAAATTTTTTCACAGCGCTGTTTCCAAGTGTCCACAAAGAGCTGCTGCTTGAAACTGTACACATGCACATCTCCCATACTGGTGTGCTCGTTTCACTACCTGGATTTCGGTTTCCTCTTCTTTCTTTGAAATGACAAGCCTTCATTCGCCATGCTACACACACCTTGTAGCAGTATCAGTGTTAAGCACGTTGGTGCTCTCAATACGCTGTGTATCCTGTGAAGAGTGAATCACTCGACAATGCTAAATACACAACTTAGAGCTCCATTCGCCACAGACACGCAAACACATCTTTTTGGGAAAGTCCTAATTCAGGTCACTTGGAAATGTAAGGGTTTATTCGAGAACATGAAGTCAATCATGCTTTTGCACTCTGCAACCGATAGAAATGACTTTTTGTACATGCCCGTTTGAAATTCACTGCAAAATGCCCTTCTTTTCTACTTTCTTGAATGTTCTCAACGCATTAGGTGAAAGAGCGTGTTTGAGCAAGAGTGATGCATTGTGCGTTTTCCTGATTTTCAAGTGATTTGGGAAACATACTCCTTGTATTTCCACATTGTGTAAGAAACAACATGAAGCTTGCAAGAGATTGAAACAATGAATCCCAAAACGTATTCCAGCAGTGAAAACACACGTTTCTACAAAGACCTTGAAGGGGCAAGCAAAAGCCTGGTGGCTGAGTGTTCTTTCAGAGAGAAACACATGCATTTCATCCTTCTGGAGTGAGTTTTCAGCCTGGAATTCATATGCGTTTTGTACTGTGCAGAATGTAGCTACCTGCTCGGGGGTTGTGTCATAGAAGCACCTTTCCTGCAGGAGCTCATTGCAACATTCACTGTTTGGCTAAGTTCTTTAGGGTTGGTTTTGGATGGTCTTTCAACTTTGGCCAAATCCCGCTTCGTACGAAATTTTTTCACAGCGCTGTTTCCAAGTGTCCACAAATAGCTGCTGCTTGAAACTGTACACATGCACATCTCCCATACTGGTGTGCTCGTTTCACTACCTGGATTTTGGTTTCCTCTTCTTTCTTTGAAATGACAAGCCTTCATTCGCCATGCTACACACACCTTGTAGCAGTATCAGTGTTAAGCATGTTGGTGCTCTCAAATCGCTGTGTATCCTGTGTAGAGTGTATCACTCTCCAGCACTGAATACACAACTTAGAGCTCCATTCGCCACAGACACGGAAACACATCTTTATGGGAAAGTCCTAATTCAGGTCACTTGGAAATGTAAGGGTTTCTTCGAGAACATGAAGTCAATCATGCTTTTGCACTCTGCAACCGATAGAAATGACTTTTTGTACATGCCCGTTTGAAATTCACTGCAAAATGCCCTTCTTTTCTACTTTCTTGAATGTTCTGAACGCATTAGGTGAAAGAGCGTGTTTGAGCAAGAGTGATGCAGTGTGCGTTTTCCTGATTTTCAAGTGATTTGGGAAACATATTCCTTGTATTTCCACATTGTGTAAGAAACAACATGAAGCTTGCAAGAGATTGAAACAATGAATCCCAAAACGTATTCCAGCAGTGAAAACACACGTTTCTACAAAGACCTTGAAGGAGCAAGCAAAAGCCTGGTGGCTGAGTGTTCTTTCAGAGAGAAACACATGCATTTCATCCTTCTGGAGTGAGTTTTCAGCCTGGAATTCATATGCGTTTTCTACTGTGCAGAATGTAGCTACCTGCTCGGGGGTTGTGTCATAGAAGCACCTTTCCTGCAGGAGCTCATTGCAACATTCATTTTTTCGCTAAGTTCTTTAGGGTTGGTTTTGGAAGGTCTTTCAACTTTGGCCAAATCCCGCTTCGTACGAAATTTTTTCACAGCGCTGTTTCCAAGTGTCCACAAAGAGCTGCTGCTTGAAACTGTACACATGCACATCTCCCATACTGGTGTGCTCGTTTCACTACCTGGATTTTGGTTTCCTCTTCTTTCTTTGAAATGACAAGCCTTCATTCGCCATGCTACACACACCTTGTAGCAGTATCAGTGTTAAGCATGTTGGTGCTCTCAAATCGCTGTGTATCCTGTGTAGAGTGTATCACTCTCCAGCACTGAATACACAACTTAGAGCTCCATTCGCCACAGACACGGAAACACATCTTTTTGGGAAAGTCCTAATTCAGGTCACTTGGAAATGTAAGGGTTTCTTCGAGAACATGAAGTCAATCATGCTTTTGCACTCTGCAACCGATAGAAATGACTTTTTGTACATGCCCGTTTGAAATTCACTGCAAAATGCCCTTCTTTTCTACTTTCTTGAATGTTCTCAACGCATTAGGTGAAAGAGCGTGTTTGAGCAAGAGTGATGCAGTGTGCGTTTTCCTGATTTTCAAGTGATTTGGGAAACATATTCCTTGTATTTCCACATTGTGTAAGAAACAACATGAAGCTTGCAAGAGATTGAAACAATGAATCCCAAAACGTATTCCAGCAGTGAAAACACACGTTTCTACAAAGACCTTGAAGGAGCAAGCAAAAGCCTGGTGGCTGAGTGTTCTTTCAGAGAGAAACACATGCATTTCATCCTTCTGGAGTGAGTTTTCAGCCTGGAATTCATATGCGTTTTCTACTGTGCAGAATGTAGCTACCTGCTCGGGGGTTGTGTCATAGAAGCACCTTTCCTGCAGGAGCTCATTGCAACATTCATTTTTTCGCTAAGTTCTTTAGGGTTGGTTTTGGAAGGTCTTTCAACTTTGGCCAAATCCCGCTTCGTACGAAATTTTTTCACAGCGCTGTTTCCAAGTGTCCACAAAGAGCTGCTGCTTGAAACTGTACACATGCACATCTCCCATACTGGTGTGCTCGTTTCACTACCTGGATTTTGGTTTCCTCTTCTTTCTTTGAAATGACAAGCCTTCATTCGCCATGCTACACACACCTTGTACCAGTATCAGTGTTAAGCATGTTGGTGCTCTCAAATCGCTGTGTATCCTGTGAAGAGTGAATCACTCTACAATACTAAATACACAACTTAGAGCTCCATTCGCCACAGACACGCAAACACATCTTTTTGGGAAAGTCCTAATTCAGGTCACTTGGAAATGTAAGGGTTTCTTCGAGATCATGAAGTCAATCATGCTTTTGCACTCTGCAACCGCTAGAAATGACTTTTTGTACATGCCCGTTTGAAATTCACTGCAAAATGCCCTTCTTTTCTACTTTCTTGTATGTTCTCAACGCATTAGGTGAAAGAGCGTGTTTGAGCAAGAGTGATGCAGTGTGCGTTTTCCTGATTTTCAAGTGATTTGGGAAACATATTCCTTGTATTTCCACATTGTGTAAGAAACAACATGAAGCTTGCAAGAGATTGAAACAATGAATCCCAAAACGTATTCCAGCAGTGAAAACACACGTTTCTACAAAGACCTTGAAGGAGCAAGCAAAAGCCTGGTGGCTGAGTGTTCTTTCAGAGAGAAACACATGCATTTCATCCTTCTGGAGTGAGTTTTCAGCCTGGAATTCATATGCGTTTTGTACTGTGCAGAATGTAGCTACCTGCTCGGGGGTTGTGTCATAGAAGCACCTTTCCTGCAGGAGCTCATTGCAACATTCATTGTTTGGCTAAGTTCTTTAGGGTTGGTTTTGGAAGGTCTTTCAACTTTGGCCAAATCCCGCTTCGTACGAAATTTTTTCACAGCGCTGTTTCCAAGTGTCCACAAAGAGCTGCTGCTTGAAACTGTACACATGCACATCTCCCATACTGGTGTGCTCGTTTCACTACCTGGATTTCGGTTTCCTCTTCTTTCTTTGAAATGACAAGCCTTCATTCGCCATGCTACACACACCTTGTAGCAGTATCAGTGTTAAGCACGTTGGTGCTCTCAATACGCTGTGTATCCTGTGAAGAGTGAATCACTCGACAATACTAAATACACAACTTAGAGCTCCATTCGCCACAGACACGCAAACACATCTTTTTGGGAAAGTCCTAATTCAGGTCACTTGGAAATGTAAGGGTTTCTTCGAGAACATGAAGTCAATCATGCTTTTGCACTCTGCAACCGCTAGAAATGACTTTTTGTACATGCCCGTTTGAAATTCACTGCAAAATGCCCTTCTTTTCTACTTTCTTGTATGTTCTCAACGCATTAGGTGAAAGAGCGTGTTTGAGCAAGAGTGATGCAGTGTGCGTTTTCCTGATTTTCAAGTGATTTGGGAAACATATTCCTTGTATTTCCACATTGTGTAAGAAACAACATGAAGCTTGCAAGAGATTGAAACAATGAATCCCAAAACGTATTCCAGCAGTGAAAACACACGTTTCTACAAAGACCTTGAAGGAGCAAGCAAAAGCCTGGTGGCTGAGTGTTCTTTCAGAGAGAAACACATGCATTTCATCCTTCTGGAGTGAGTTTTCAGCCTGGAATTCATATGCGTTTTGTACTGTGCAGAATGTAGCTACCTGCTCGGGGGTTGTGTCATAGAAGCACCTTTCCTGCAGGAGCTCATTGCAACATTCATTGTTTGGCTAAGTTCTTTAGGGTTGGTTTTGGAAGGTCTTTCAACTTTGGCCAAATCCCGCTTCGTACGAAATTTTTTCACAGCGCTGTTTCCAAGTGTCCACAAAGAGCTGCTGCTTGAAACTGTACACATGCACATCTCCCATACTGGTGTGCTCGTTTCACTACCTGGATTTTGGTTTCCTCTTCTTTCTTTGAAATGACAAGCCTTCATTCGCCATGCTACACACACCTTGTAGCAGTATCAGTGTTAAGCATGTTGGTGCTCTCAATACGCTGTGTATCCTGTGAAGAGTGAATCACTCGACAATACTAAATACACAACTTAGAGCTCCATTCGCCACAGACACGCAAACACATCTTTTTGGGAAAGTCCTAATTCAGGTCACTTGGAAATGTAAGGGTTTCTTAGAGAACATGAAGTCAATCATGCTTTTGCACTCTGCAACCGATAGAAATGACTTTTTGTACATGCCCGTTTGAAATTCACTGCAAAATGCCCTTCTTTTCTACTTTCTTGAATGTTCTCAACGCATTAGGTGAAAGAGCGTGTTTGAGCAAGAGTGATGCAGTGTGCGTTTTCCTGATTTTCAAGTGATTTGGGAAACATACTCCTTGTATTTCCACATTGTGTAAGAAACAACATGAAGCTTGCAAGAGATTGAAACAATGAATCCCAAAACGTATTCCAGCAGTGAAAACACACGTTTCTACAAAGACCTTGAAGGAGCAAGCAAAAGCCTGGTGGCTGAGTGTTCTTTCAGAGAGAAACACATGCATTTCATCCTTCTGGAGTGAGTTTTCAGCCTGGAATTCATCTGCGTTTTGTACTGTGCAGAATGTAGCTACCTGCTCGGGGGTTGTGTCATAGAAGCACCTTTCCTGCAGGAGCTCATTGCAACATTCATTGTTTGGCTAAGTTCTTTAGGGTTGGTTTTGGAAGGTCTTTCAACTTTGGCCAAATCCCGCTTCGTACGAAATTTTTTCACAGCGCTGTTTCCAAGTGTCCACAAAGAGCTGCTGCTTGAAACTGTACACATGCACATCTCCCATACTGGTGTGCTCGTTTCACTACCTGGATTTTGGTTTCCTCTTCTTTCTTTGAAATGACAAGCCTTCATTCGCCATGCTACACACACCTTGTAGCAGTATCAGTGTTAAGCATGTTGGTGCTCTCAAATCGCTGTGTATTCTGTGTAGAGTGTATCACTCTCCAGCACTGAATACACAACTTAGAGCTCCATTCGCCACAGACACGCAAACACATCTTTTTGGGAAAGTCCTAATTCAGGTCACTTGGAAATGTAAGGGTTTCTTCGAGAACATGAAGTCAATCATGCTTTTGCACTCTGCAACCGATAGAAATGACTTTTTGTACATGCCAGTTTGAAATTCACTGCAAAATGCCCTTCTTTTTTACTTTCTTATATGTTCTCAACGCATTAAGTGAAAGAGCGTGTTTGAGCAAGAGTGATGCAGTGTGCGTTTTCCTGATTTTCAAGTGATTTGGGAAACATATTCCTTGTATTTCCACATTGTGTAAAAAACAACATGAAGCTTGCAAGAGATTGAAACAATGAATCCCAAAACGTATTCCAGCAGTGAAAACACACGTTTCTACAAAGACCTTGAAGGAGCAAGCAAAAGCCTGGTGGCTGAGTGTTCTTTCAGAGAGAAACACATGCATTTCATCCTTCTGGAGTGAGTTTTCAGCCTGGAATTCATCTGCGTTTTGTACTGTGCAGAATGTAGCTACCTGCTCGGGGGTTGTGTCATAGAAGCACCTTTCCTGCAGGAGCTCATTGCAACATTCATTGTTTGGCTAAGTTCTTTAGGGTTGGTTTTGGAAGGTCTTTCAACTTTGGCCAAATCCCGCTTCGTACGAAATTTTTTCACAGCGCTGTTTCCAAGTGTCCACAAAGAGCTGCTGCTTGAAACTGTACACATGCACATCTCCCATACTGGTGTGCTCGTTTCACTACCTGGATTTTGGTTTCCTCTTCTTTCTTTGAAATGACAAGCCTTCATTCGCCATGCTACACACACCTTGTAGCAGTATCAGTGTTAAGCATGTTGGTGCTCTCAAAACGCTGTGTATCCTGTGAAGAGTGAATCACTCTACAATACTAAATACACAACTTAGAGCTCCATTCGCCACAGACACGGAAACACATCTTTTTGGGAAAGTCCTAATTCAGGTCACTTGGAAATGTAAGGGTTTCTTCGAGAACATGAAGTCAATCATGCTTTTGCACTCTGCAACCGATAGAAATGACTTTTTGTACATGCCAGTTTGAAATTCACTGCAAAATGCCCTTCTTTTCTACTTTCTTGAATGTTCTCAACGCATTAAGTGAAAGAGCGTGTTTGAGCAAGAGTGATGCAGTGTGCGTTTTCCTGATTTTCAAGTGATTTGGGAAACATACTTCTTGTATTTCCACATTGTGTAAGAAACAACATGAAGCTTGCAAGAGATTGAAACAATGAATCCCAAAACGTATTCCAGCAGTGAAAACACACGTTTCTACAAAGACCTTGAAGGAGCAAGCAAAAGCCTGGTGGCTGAGTGTTCTTTCAGAGAGAAACACATGCATTTCATCCTTCTGGAGTGAGTTTTCAGCCTGGAATTCATATGCGTTTTGTACTGTGCAGAATGTAGCTACCTGCTCGGGGGTTGTGTCATAGAAGCACCTTTCCTGCAGGAGCTCATTGCAACATTCATTGTTTGGCTAAGTTCTTTAGGGTTGGTTTTGGAAGGTCTTTCAACTTTGGCCAAATCCCGCTTCGTACGAAATTTTTTCACAGCGCTGTTTCCAAGTGTCCACAAAGAGCTGCTGCTTGAAACTGTACACATGCACATCTCCCATACTGGTGTGCTCGTTTCACTACCTGGATTTCGGTTTCCTCTTCTTTCTTTGAAATGACAAGCCTTCATTCGCCATGCTACACACACCTTGTAGCAGTATCAGTGTTAAGCACGTTGGTGCTCTCAATACGCTGTGTATCCTGTGAAGAGTGAATCACTCGACAATACTAAATACACAACTTAGAGCTCCATTCGCCACAGACACGCAAACACATCTTTTTGGGAAAGTCCTAATTCAGGTCACTTGGAAATGTAAGGGTTTCTTAGAGAACATGAAGTCAATCATGCTTTTGCACTCTGCAACCGATAGAAATGACTTTTTGTACATGCCCGTTTGAAATTCACTGCAAAATGCCCTTCTTTTCTACTTTCTTGAATGTTCTCAACGCATTAGGTGAAAGAGCGTGTTTGAGCAAGAGTGATGCAGTGTGCGTTTTCCTGATTTTCAAGTGATTTGGGAAACATACTCCTTGTATTTCCACATTGTGTAAGAAACAACATGAAGCTTGCAAGAGATTGAAACAATGAATCCCAAAACGTATTCCAGCAGTGAAAACACACGTTTCTACAAAGACCTTGAAGGAGCAAGCAAAAGCCTGGTGGCTGAGTGTTCTTTCAGAGAGAAACACATGCATTTCATCCTTCTGGAGTGAGTTTTCAGCCTGGAATTCATCTGCGTTTTGTACTGTGCAGAATGTAGCTACCTGCTCGGGGGTTGTGTCATAGAAGCACCTTTCCTGCAGGAGCTCATTGCAACATTCATTGTTTGGCTAAATTCTTTAGGGTTGGTTTTGGAAGGTCTTTCAACTTTGGCCAAATCCCGCTTCGTACGAAATTTTTTCACAGCGCTGTTTCCAAGTGTCCACAAAGAGCTGCTGCTTGAAACTGTACACATGCACATCTCCCATACTGGTGTGCTCGTTTTACTACCTGGATTTTGGTTTCCTCTTCTTTCTTTGAAATGACAAGCCTTCATTCGCCATGCTACACACACCTTGTAGCAGTATCAGTGTTAAGCATGTTGGTGCTCTCAAAACGCTGTGTATCCTGTGAAGAGTGAATCACTCGACAATACTAAATACACAACTTAGAGCTCCATTCGCCACAGACACGGAAATACATCTTTTTGGGAAAGTCCTAATTCAGGTCACTTGGAAATGTAAGGGTTTCTTCGAGAACATGAAGTCAATCATGCTTTTGCACTCTGCAACCGATAGAAATGACTTTTTGTACATGCCCGTTTGAAATTCACTGCAAAATGCCCTTCTTTTCTACTTTCTTGAATGTTCTCAACGCATTAGGTGAAAGAGCGTGTTTGAGCAAGAGTGATGCAGTGTGCGTTTTCCTGATTTTCAAGTGATTTGGGAAACATACTCCTTGTATTTCCACATTGTGTAAGAAACAACATGAAGCTTGCAAGAGATTGAAACAATGAATCCCAAAACGTATTCCAGCAGTGAAAACACACGTTTCTACAAAGACCTTGAGGGAGCAAGCAAAAGCCTGGTGGCTGAGTGTTCTTTCAGAGAGAAACACATGCATTTCATCCTTCTGGAGTGAGTTTTCAGCCTGGAATTCATCTGCGTTTTGTACTGTGCAGAATGTAGCTACCTGCTCGGGGGTTGTGTCATAGAAGCACCTTTCCTGCAGGAGCTCATTGCAACATTCATTGTTTGGCTAAGTTCTTTAGGGTTGGTTTTGGAAGGTCTTTCAACTTTGGCCAAATCCCGCTTCGTACGAAATTTTTTCACAGCGCTGTTTCCAAGTGTCCACAAAGAGCTGCTGCTTGAAACTGTACACATGCACATCTCCCATACTGGTGTGCTCGTTTCACTACCTGGATTTTGGTTTCCTCTTCTTTCTTTGAAATGACAAGCCTTCATTCGCCATGCTACACACACCTTGTAGCAGTATCAGTGTTAAGCATGTTGGTGCTCTCAAAACGCTGTGTATCCTGTGAAGAGTGAATCACTCGACAATACTAAATACACAACTTAGAGCTCCATTCGCCACAGACACGGAAATACATCTTTTTGGGAAAGTCCTAATTCAGGTCACTTGGAAATGTAAGGGTTTCTTCGAGAACATGAAGTCAATCATGCTTTTGCACTCTGCAACCGATAGAAATGACTTTTTGTACATGCCCGTTTGAAATTCACTGCAAAATGCCCTTCTTTTCTACTTTCTTATATGTTCTCAACGCATTAAGTGAAAGAGCGTGTTTGAGCAAGAGTGATGCAGTGTGCGTTTTCCTGATTTTCAAGTGATTTGGGAAACATATTCTTTGTATTTCCACATTGTGTAAGAAACAACATGAAGCTTGCAAGAGATTGAAACAATGAATCCCAAAACGTATTCCAGCAGTGAAAACACACGTTTCTACAAAGACCTTGAAGGAGCAAGCAAAAGCCTGGTGGCTGAGTGTTCTTTCAGAGAGAAACACATGCATTTCATCCTTCTGGAGTGAGTTTTCAGCCTGGAATTCATATGCGTTTTGTACTGTGCAGAATGTAGCTACCTGCTCGGGGGTTGTGTCATAGAAGCACCTTTCCTGCAGGAGCTCATTGCAACATTCATTGTTTGGCTAAGTTCTTTAGGGTTGGTTTTGGAAGGTCTTTCAACTTTGGCCAAATCCCGCTTCGTACGAAATTTTTTCACAGCGCTGTTTCCAAGTGTCCACAAAGAGCTGCTGCTTGAAACTGTACACATGCACATCTCCCATACTGGTGTGCTCGTTTCACTACCTGGATTTTGGTTTCCTCTTCTTTCTTTGAAATGACAAGCCTTCATTCGCCATGCTACACACACCTTGTAGCAGTATCAGTGTTAAGCATGTTGGTGCTCTCAAAACGCTGTGTATCCTGTGAAGAGTGAATCACTCGACAATACTAAATACACAACTTAGAGCTCCATTCGCCACAGACACGGAAATACATCTTTTTGGGAAAGTCCTAATTCAGGTCACTTGGAAATGTAAGGGTTTCTTCGAGAACATGAAGTCAATCATGCTTTTGCACTCTGCAACCGATAGAAATGACTTTTTGTACATGCCCGTTTGAAATTCACTGCAAAATGCCCTTCTTTTCTACTTTCTTGAATGTTCTCAACGCATTAGGTGAAAGAGCGTGTTTGAGCAAGAGTGATGCAGTGTGCGTTTTCCTGATTTTCAAGTGATTTGGGAAACATACTCCTTGTATTTCCACATTGTGTAAGAAACAACATGAAGCTTGCAAGAGATTGAAACAATGAATCCCAAAACGTATTCCAGCAGTGAAAACACACGTTTCTACAAAGACCTTGAGGGAGCAAGCAAAAGCCTGGTGGCTGAGTGTTCTTTCAGAGAGAAACACATGCATTTCATCCTTCTGGAGTGAGTTTTCAGCCTGGAATTCATCTGCGTTTTGTACTGTGCAGAATGTAGCTACCTGCTCGGGGGTTGTGTCATAGAAGCACCTTTCCTGCAGGAGCTCATTGCAACATTCATTGTTTGGCTAAGTTCTTTAGGGTTGGTTTTGGAAGGTCTTTCAACTTTGGCCAAATCCCGCTTCGTACGAAATTTTTTCACAGCGCTGTTTCCAAGTGTCCACAAAGAGCTGCTGCTTGAAACTGTACACATGCACATCTCCCATACTGGTGTGCTCGTTTCACTACCTGGATTTTGGTTTCCTCTTCTTTCTTTGAAATGACAAGCCTTCATTCGCCATGCTACACACACCTTGTAGCAGTATCAGTGTTAAGCATGTTGGTGCTCTCAAAACGCTGTGTATCCTGTGAAGAGTGAATCACTCGACAATACTAAATACACAACTTAGAGCTCCATTCGCCACAGACACGGAAATACATCTTTTTGGGAAAGTCCTAATTCAGGTCACTTGGAAATGTAAGGGTTTCTTCGAGAACATGAAGTCAATCATGCTTTTGCACTCTGCAACCGATAGAAATGACTTTTTGTACATGCCCGTTTGAAATTCACTGCAAAATGCCCTTCTTTTCTACTTTCTTATATGTTCTCAACGCATTAAGTGAAAGAGCGTGTTTGAGCAAGAGTGATGCAGTGTGCGTTTTCCTGATTTTCAAGTGATTTGGGAAACATATTCTTTGTATTTCCACATTGTGTAAGAAACAACATGAAGCTTGCAAGAGATTGAAACAATGAATCCCAAAACGTATTCCAGCAGTGAAAACACACGTTTCTACAAAGACCTTGAAGGAGCAAGCAAAAGCCTGGTGGCTGAGTGTTCTTTCAGAGAGAAACACATGCATTTCATCCTTCTGGAGTGAGTTTTCAGCCTGGAATTCATATGCGTTTTGTACTGTGCAGAATGTAGCTACCTGCTCGGGGGTTGTGTCATAGAAGCACCTTTCCTGCAGGAGCTCATTGCAACATTCATTGTTTGGCTAAGTTCTTTAGGGTTGGTTTTGGAAGGTCTTTCAACTTTGGCCAAATCCCGCTTCGTACGAAATTTTTTCACAGCGCTGTTTCCAAGTGTCCACAAAGAGCTGCTGCTTGAAACTGTACACATGCACATCTCCCATACTGGTGTGCTCGTTTCACTACCTGGATTTTGGTTTCCTCTTCTTTCTTTGAAATGACAAGCCTTCATTCGCCATGCTACACACACCTTGTAGCAGTATCAGTGTTAAGCATGTTGGTGCTCTCAATACGCTGTGTATCCTGTGAAGAGTGAATCACTCGACAATACTAAATACACAACTTAGAGCTCCATTCGCCACAGACACGCAAACACATCTTTTTGGGAAAGTCCTAATTCAGGTCACTTGGAAATGTAAGGGTTTCTTAGAGAACATGAAGTCAATCATGCTTTTGCACTCTGCAACCGATAGAAATGACTTTTTGTACATGCCCGTTTGAAATTCACTGCAAAATGCCCTTCTTTTCTACTTTCTTGAATGTTCTCAACGCATTAGGTGAAAGAGCGTGTTTGAGCAAGAGTGATGCAGTGTGCGTTTTCCTGATTTTCAAGTGATTTGGGAAACATACTCCTTGTATTTCCACATTGTGTAAGAAACAACATGAAGCTTGCAAGAGATTGAAACAATGAATCCCAAAACGTATTCCAGCAGTGAAAACACACGTTTCTACAAAGACCTTGAAGGAGCAAGCAAAAGCCTGGTGGCTGAGTGTTCTTTCAGAGAGAAACACATGCATTTCATCCTTCTGGAGTGAGTTTTCAGCCTGGAATTCATCTGCGTTTTGTACTGTGCAGAATGTAGCTACCTGCTCGGGGGTTGTGTCATAGAAGCACCTTTCCTGCAGGAGCTCATTGCAACATTCATTGTTTGGCTAAGTTCTTTAGGGTTGGTTTTGGAAGGTCTTTCAACTTTGGCTAATCCCGCTTCGTACGAAATTTTTTCACAGCGCTGTTTCCAAGTGTCCACAAAGAGCTGCTGCTTGAAACTGTACACATGCACATCTCCCATACTGGTGTGCTCGTTTCACTACCTGGATTTTGGTTTCCTCTTCTTTCTTTGAAATGACAAGCCTTCATTCGCCATGCTACACACACCTTGTAGCAGTATCAGTGTTAAGCATGTTGGTGCTCTCAAATCGCTGTGTATTCTGTGTAGAGTGTATCACTCTCCAGCACTGAATACACAACTTAGAGCTCCATTCGCCACAGACACGCAAACACATCTTTTTGGGAAAGTCCTAATTCAGGTCACTTGGAAATGTAAGGGTTTCTTCGAGAACATGAAGTCAATCATGCTTTTGCACTCTGCAACCGATAGAAATGACTTTTTGTACATGCCAGTTTGAAATTCACTGCAAAATGCCCTTCTTTTTTACTTTCTTATATGTTCTCAACGCATTAAGTGAAAGAGCGTGTTTGAGCAAGAGTGATGCAGTGTGCGTTTTCCTGATTTTCAAGTGATTTGGGAAACATATTCCTTGTATTTCCACATTGTGTAAGAAACAACATGAAGCTTGCAAGAGATTGAAACAATGAATCCCAAAACGTATTCCAGCAGTGAAAACACACGTTTCTACAAAGACCTTGAAGGAGCAAGCAAAAGCCTGGTGGCTGAGTGTTCTTTCAGAGAGAAACACATGCATTTCATCCTTCTGGAGTGAGTTTTCAGCCTGGAATTCATCTGCGTTTTGTACTGTGCAGAATGTAGCTACCTGCTCGGGGGTTGTGTCATAGAAGCACCTTTCCTGCAGGAGCTCATTGCAACATTCATTGTTTGGCTAAGTTCTTTAGGGTTGGTTTTGGAAGGTCTTTCAACTTTGGCCAAATCCCGCTTCGTACGAAATTTTTTCACAGCGCTGTTTCCAAGTGTCCACAAAGAGCTGCTGCTTGAAACTGTACACATGCACATCTCCCATACTGGTGTGCTCGTTTCACTACCTGGATTTTGGTTTCCTCTTCTTTCTTTGAAATGACAAGCCTTCATTCGCCATGCTACACACACCTTGTAGCAGTATCAGTGTTAAGCATGTTGGTGCTCTCAAAACGCTGTGTATCCTGTGAAGAGTGAATCACTCTACAATACTAAATACACAACTTAGAGCTCCATTCGCCACAGACACGGAAACACATCTTTTTGGGAAAGTCCTAATTCAGGTCACTTGGAAATGTAAGGGTTTCTTCGAGAACATGAAGTCAATCATGCTTTTGCACTCTGCAACCGATAGAAATGACTTTTTGTACATGCCAGTTTGAAATTCACTGCAAAATGCCCTTCTTTTCTACTTTCTTGAATGTTCTCAACGCATTAAGTGAAAGAGCGTGTTTGAGCAAGAGTGATGCAGTGTGCGTTTTCCTGATTTTCAAGTGATTTGGGAAACATACTTCTTGTATTTCCACATTGTGTAAGAAACAACATGAAGCTTGCAAGAGATTGAAACAATGAATCCCAAAACGTATTCCAGCAGTGAAAACACACGTTTCTACAAAGACCTTGAAGGAGCAAGCAAAAGCCTGGTGGCTGAGTGTTCTTTCAGAGAGAAACACATGCATTTCATCCTTCTGGAGTGAGTTTTCAGCCTGGAATTCATATGCGTTTTGTACTGTGCAGAATGTAGCTACCTGCTCGGGGGTTGTGTCATAGAAGCACCTTTCCTGCAGGAGCTCATTGCAACATTCATTGTTTGGCTAAGTTCTTTAGGGTTGGTTTTGGAAGGTCTTTCAACTTTGGCCAAATCCCGCTTCGTACGAAATTTTTTCACAGCGCTGTTTCCAAGTGTCCACAAAGAGCTGCTGCTTGAAACTGTACACATGCACATCTCCCATACTGGTGTGCTCGTTTCACTACCTGGATTTCGGTTTCCTCTTCTTTCTTTGAAATGACAAGCCTTCATTCGCCATGCTACACACACCTTGTAGCAGTATCAGTGTTAAGCATGTTGGTGCTCTCAAATCGCTGTGTATTCTGTGTAGAGTGTATCACTCTCCAGCACTGAATACACAACTTAGAGCTCCATTCGCCACAGACACGCAAACACATCTTTTTGGGAAAGTCCTAATTCAGGTCACTTGGAAATGTAAGGGTTTCTTCGAGAACATGAAGTCAATCATGCTTTTGCACTCTGCAACCGATAGAAATGACTTTTTGTACATGCCAGTTTGAAATTCACTGCAAAATGCCCTTCTTTTCTACTTTCTTGAATGTTCTCAACGCATTAAGTGAAAGAGCGTGTTTGAGCAAGAGTGATGCAGTGTGCGTTTTCCTGATTTTCAAGTGATTTGGGAAACATATTCCTTGTATTTCCACATTGTGTAAGAAACAACATGAAGCTTGCAAGAGATTGAAACAATGAATCCCAAAACGTATTCCAGCAGTGAAAACACACGTTTCTACAAAGACCTTGAAGGAGCAAGCAAAAGCCTGGTGGCTGAGTGTTCTTTCAGAGAGAAACACATGCATTTCATCCTTCTGGAGTGAGTTTTCAGCCTGGAATTCATCTGCGTTTTGTACTGTGCAGAATGTAGCTACCTGCTCGGGGGTTGTGTCATAGAAGCACCTTTCCTGCAGGAGCTCATTGCAACATTCATTGTTTGGCTAAGTTCTTTAGGGTTGGTTTTGGAAGGTCTTTCAACTTTGGCCAAATCCCGCTTCGTACGAAATTTTTTCACAGCGCTGTTTCCAAGTGTCCACAAAGAGCTGCTGCTTGAAACTGTACACATGCACATCTCCCATACTGGTGTGCTCGTTTCACTACCTGGATTTTGGTTTCCTCTTCTTTCTTTGAAATGACAAGCCTTCATTCGCCATGCTACACACACCTTGTAGCAGTATCAGTGTTAAGCATGTTGGTGCTCTCAAAACGCTGTGTATCCTGTGAAGAGTGAATCACTCTACAATACTAAATACACAACTTAGAGCTCCATTCGCCACAGACACGGAAACACATCTTTTTGGGAAAGTCCTAATTCAGGTCACTTGGAAATGTAAGGGTTTCTTCGAGAACATGAAGTCAATCATGCTTTTGCACTCTGCAACCGATAGAAATGACTTTTTGTACATGCCAGTTTGAAATTCACTGCAAAATGCCCTTCTTTTCTACTTTCTTGAATGTTCTCAACGCATTAAGTGAAAGAGCGTGTTTGAGCAAGAGTGATGCAGTGTGCGTTTTCCTGATTTTCAAGTGATTTGGGAAACATACTTCTTGTATTTCCACATTGTGTAAGAAACAACATGAAGCTTGCAAGAGATTGAAACAATGAATCCCAAAACGTATTCCAGCAGTGAAAACACACGTTTCTACAAAGACCTTGAAGGAGCAAGCAAAAGCCTGGTGGCTGAGTGTTCTTTCAGAGAGAAACACATGCATTTCATCCTTCTGGAGTGAGTTTTCAGCCTGGAATTCATATGCGTTTTGTACTGTGCAGAATGTAGCTACCTGCTCGGGGGTTGTGTCATAGAAGCACCTTTCCTGCAGGAGCTCATTGCAACATTCATTGTTTGGCTAAGTTCTTTAGGGTTGGTTTTGGAAGGTCTTTCAACTTTGGCCAAATCCCGCTTCGTACGAAATTTTTTCACAGCGCTGTTTCCAAGTGTCCACAAAGAGCTGCTGCTTGAAACTGTACACATGCACATCTCCCATACTGGTGTGCTCGTTTCACTACCTGGATTTCGGTTTCCTCTTCTTTCTTTGAAATGACAAGCCTTCATTCGCCATGCTACACACACCTTGTAGCAGTATCAGTGTTAAGCACGTTGGTGCTCTCAATACGCTGTGTATCCTGTGAAGAGTGAATCACTCGACAATGCTAAATACACAACTTAGAGCTCCATTCGCCACAGACACGCAAACACATCTTTTTGGGAAAGTCCTAATTCAGGTCACTTGGAAATGTAAGGGTTTCTTCGAGAACATGAAGTCAATCATGCTTTTGCACTCTGCAACCGATAGAAATGACTTTTTGTACATGCCCGTTTGAAATTCACTGCAAAATGCCCTTCTTTTCTACTTTCTTGAATGTTCTCAACGCATTAGGTGAAAGAGCGTGTTTGAGCAAGAGTGATGCAGTGTGCGTTTTCCTGATTTTCAAGTGATTTGGGAAACATACTCCTTGTATTTCCACATTGTGTAAGAAACAACATGAAGCTTGCAAGAGATTGAAACAATGAATCCCAAAACGTATTCCAGCAGTGAAAACACACGTTTCTACAAAGACCTTGAGGGAGCAAGCAAAAGCCTGGTGGCTGAGTGTTCTTTCAGAGAGAAACACATGCATTTCATCCTTCTGGAGTGAGTTTTCAGCCTGGAATTCATATGCGTTTTGTACTGTGCAGAATGTAGCTACCTGCTCGGGGGTTGTGTCATAGAAGCACCTTTCCTGCAGGAGCTCATTGCAACATTCATTGTTTGGCTAAGTTCTTTAGGGTTGGTTTTGGAAGGTCTTTCAACTTTGGCCAAATCCCGCTTCGTACGAAATTTTTTCACAGCGCTGTTTCCAAGTGTCCACAAAGAGCTGCTGCTTGAAACTGTACACATGCACATCTCCCATACTGGTGTGCTCGTTTCACTACCTGGATTTTGGTTTCCTCTTCTTTCTTTGAAATGACAAGCCTTCATTCGCCATGCTACACACACCTTGTAGCAGTATCAGTGTTAAGCATGTTGGTGCTCTCAAAACGCTGTGTATCCTGTGAAGAGTGAATCACTCTACAATACTAAATACACAAATTAGAGCTCCATTCGCCACAGACACGGAAACACATCTTTTTGGGAAAGTCCTAATTCAGGTCACTTGGAAATGTAAGGGTTTCTTCGAGAACATGAAGTCAATCATGCTTTTGCACTCTGCAACCGATAGAAATGACTTTTTGTACATGCCAGTTTGAAATTCACTGCAAAATGCCCTTCTTTTCTACTTTCTTGAATGTTCTCAACGCATTAGGTGAAAGAGCGTGTTTGAGCAAGAGTGATGCAGTGTGCGTTTTCCTGATTTTCAAGTGATTTGGGAAACATACTCCTTGTATTTCCACATTGTGTAAGAAACAACATGAAGCTTGCAAGAGATTGAAACAATGAATCCCAAAACGTATTCCAGCAGTGAAAACACACGTTTCTACAAAGACCTTGAAGGAGCAAGCAAAAGCCTGGTGGCTGAGTGTTCTTTCAGAGAGAAACACATGCATTTCATCCTTCTGGAGTGAGTTTTCAGCCTGGAATTCATATGCGTTTTGTACTGTGCAGAATGTAGCTACCTGCTCGGGGGTTGTGTCATAGAAGCACCTTTCCTGCAGGAGCTCATTGCAACATTCATTGTTTGGCTAAGTTCTTTAGGGTTGGTTTTGGAAGGTCTTTCAACTTTGGCCAAATCCCGCTTCGTACGAAATTTTTTCACAGCGCTGTTTCCAAGTGTCCACAAAGAGCTGCTGCTTGAAACTGTACACATGCACATCTCCCATACTGGTGTGCTCGTTTCACTACCTGGATTTCAGTTTCCTCTTCCTTCTTTGAAATGACAAGCCTTCATTCGCCATGCTACACACACCTTGTAGCAGTATCAGTGTTAAGCACGTTGGTGCTCTCAAAACGCTGTGTATCCTGTGAAGAGTGAATCACTCTACAATACTAAATACACAACTTAGAGCTCCATTCCCCACAGACACGGAAATACATCTTTTTGGGAAAGTCCTAATTCAGGTCACTTGGAAATGTAAGGGTTTCTTCGAGAACATGAAGTCAATCATGCTTTTGCACTCTGCAACCGATAGAAATGACTTTTTGTACATGCCCGTTTGAAATTCACTGCAAAATGCCCTTCTTTTCTACTTTCTTGAATGTTCTCAACGCATTAGGTGAAAGAGCGTGTTTGAGCAAGAGTGATGCAGTGTGCGTTTTCCTGATTTTCAAGTGATTTGGGAAACATACTCCTTGTATTTCCACATTGTGTAAGAAACAACATGAAGCTTGCAAGAGATTGAAACAATGAATCCCAAAACGTATTCCAGCAGTGAAAACACACGTTTCTACAAAGACCTTGAAGGAGCAAGCAAAAGCCTGGTGGCTGAGTGTTCTTTCAGAGAGAAACACATGCATTTCATCCTTCTGGAGTGAGTTTTCAGCCTGGAATTCATCTGCGTTTTGTACTGTGCAGAATGTAGCTACCTGCTCGGGGGTTGTGTCATAGAAGCACCTTTCCTGCAGGAGCTCATTGCAACATTCATTGTTTGGCTAAGTTCTTTAGGGTTGGTTTTGGAAGGTCTTTCAACTTTGGCCAAATCCCGCTTCGTACGAAATTTTTTCACAGCGCTGTTTCCAAGTGTCCACAAAGAGCTGCTGCTTGAAACTGTACACATGCACATCTCCCATACTGGTGTGCTCGTTTCACTACCTGGATTTTGGTTTCCTCTTCTTTCTTTGAAATGACAAGCCTTCATTCGCCATGCTACACACACCTTGTAGCAGTATCAGTGTTAAGCATGTTGGTGCTCTCAAAACGCTGTGTATCCTGTGAAGAGTGAATCACTCTACAATACTAAATACACAACTTAGAGCTCCATCCCCACAGACACGGAAATACATCTTTTTGGGAAAGTCCTAATTCAGGTCACTTGGAAATGTAAGGGTTTCTTCGAGAACATGAAGTCAATCATGCTTTTGCACTCTGCAACCGATAGAAATGACTTTTTGTACATGCCCGTTTGAAATTCACTGCAAAATGCCCTTCTTTTCTACTTTCTTGAATGTTCTCAACGCATTAGGTGAAAGAGCGTGTTTGAGCAAGAGTGATGCAGTGTGCGTTTTCCTGATTTTCAAGTGATTTGGGAAACATACTCCTTGTATTTCCACATTGTGTAAGAAACAACATGAAGCTTGCAAGAGATTGAAACAATGAATCCCAAAACGTATTCCAGCAGTGAAAACACACGTTTCTACAAAGACCTTGAAGGAGCAAGCAAAAGCCTGGTGGCTGAGTGTTCTTTCAGAGAGAAACACATGCATTTCATCCTTCTGGAGTGAGTTTTCAGCCTGGAATTCATCTGCGTTTTGTACTGTGCAGAATGTAGCTACCTGCTCGGGGGTTGTGTCATAGAAGCACCTTTCCTGCAGGAGCTCATTGCAACATTCATTGTTTGGCTAAGTTCTTTAGGGTTGGTTTTGGAAGGTCTTTCAACTTTGGCCAAATCCCGCTTCGTACGAAATTTTTTCACAGCGCTGTTTCCAAGTGTCCACAAAGAGCTGCTGCTTGAAACTGTACACATGCACATCTCCCATACTGGTGTGCTCGTTTCACTACCTGGATTTCAGTTTCCTCTTCCTTCTTTGAAATGACAAGCCTTCATTCGCCATGCTACACACACCTTGTAGCAGTATCAGTGTTAAGCACGTTGGTGCTCTCAAAACGCTGTGTATCCTGTGAAGAGTGAATCACTCTACAATACTAAATACACAACTTAGAGCTCCATTACCCACAGACACGGAAATACATCTTTTTGGGAAAGTCCTAATTCAGGTCACTTGGAAATGTAAGGGTTTCTTCGAGAACATGAAGTCAATCATGCTTTTGCACTCTGCAACCGATAGAAATGACTTTTTGTACATGCCCGTTTGAAATTCACTGCAAAATGCCCTTCTTTTCTACTTTCTTGAATGTTCTCAACGCATTAGGTGAAAGAGCGTGTTTGAGCAAGAGTGATGCAGTGTGCGTTTTCCTGATTTTCAAGTGATTTGGGAAACATACTCCTTGTATTTCCACATTGTGTAAGAAACAACATGAAGCTTGCAAGAGATTGAAACAATGAATCCCAAAACGTATTCCAGCAGTGAAAACACACGTTTCTACAAAGACCTTGAAGGAGCAAGCAAAAGCCTGGTGGCTGAGTGTTCTTTCAGAGAGAAACACATGCATTTCATCCTTCTGGAGTGAGTTTTCAGCCTGGAATTCATATGCGTTTTGTACTGTGCAGAATGTAGCTACCTGCTCGGGGGTTGTGTCATAGAAGCACCTTGCCTGCAGGAGCTCATTGCAACATTCATTGTTTGGCTAAGTTCTTTAGGGTTGGTTTTGGAAGGTCTTTCAACTTTGGCCAAATCCCGCTTCGTACGAAATTTTTTCACAGCGCTGTTTCCAAGTGTCCACAAAGAGCTGCTGCTTGAAACTGTACACATGCACATCTCCCATACTGGTGTGCTCGTTTCACTACCTGGATTTTGGTTTCCTCTTCTTTCTTTGAAATGACAAGCCTTCATTCGCCATGCTACACACACCTTGTAGCAGTATCAGTGTTAAGCATGTTGGTGCTCTCAAAACGCTGTGTATCCTGTGAAGAGTGAATCACTCGACAATACTAAATACACAACTTAGAGCTCCATTCGCCACAGACACGGAAACACATCTTTTTGGGAAAGTCCTAATTCAGGTCACTTGGAAATGTAAGGGTTTCTTCGAGAACATGAAGTCAATCATGCTTTTGCACTCTGCAACCGATAGAAATGACTTTTTGTACATGCCAGTTTGAAATTCACTGCAAAATGCCCTTCTTTTCTACTTTCTTGAATGTTCTCAACGCATTAAGTGAAAGAGCGTGTTTGAGCAAGAGTGATGCAGTGTGCGTTTTCCTGATTTTCAAGTGATTTGGGAAACATACTCCTTGTATTTCCACATTGTGTAAGAAACAACATGAAGCTTGCAAGAGATTGAAACAATGAATCCCAAAACGTATTCCAGCAGTGAAAACACACGTTTCTACAAAGACCTTGAAGGAGCAAGCAAAAGCCTGGTGGCTGAGTGTTCTTTCAGAGAGAAACACATGCATTTCATCCTTCTGGAGTGAGTTTTCAGCCTGGAATTCATATGCGTTTTGTACTGTGCAGAATGTAGCTACCTGCTCGGGGGTTGTGTCATAGAAGCACCTTTCCTGCAGGAGCTCATTGCAACATTCATTGTTTGGCTAAGTTCTTTAGGGTTGGTTTTGGAAGGTCTTTCAACTTTGGCCAAATCCCGCTTCGTACGAAATTTTTTCACAGCGCTGTTTCCAAGTGTCCACAAAGAGCTGCTGCTTGAAACTGTACACATGCACATCTCCCATACTGGTGTGCTCGTTTCACTACCTGGATTTTGGTTTCCTCTTCTTTCTTTGAAATGACAAGCCTTCATTCGCCATGCTACACACACCTTGTAGCAGTATCAGTGTTAAGCATGTTGGTGCTCTCAAAACGCTGTGTATCCTGTGAAGAGTGAATCACTCTACAATACTAAATACACAACTTAGAGCTCCATCCCCACAGACACGGAAATACATCTTTTTGGGAAAGTCCTAATTCAGGTCACTTGGAAATGTAAGGGTTTCTTCGAGAACATGAAGTCAATCATGCTTTTGCACTCTGCAACCGATAGAAATGACTTTTTGTACATGCCCGTTTGAAATTCACTGCAAAATGCCCTTCTTTTCTACTTTCTTGAATGTTCTCAACGCATTAGGTGAAAGAGCGTGTTTGAGCAAGAGTGATGCAGTGTGCGTTTTCCTGATTTTCAAGTGATTTGGGAAACATACTCCTTGTATTTCCACATTGTGTAAGAAACAACATGAAGCTTGCAAGAGATTGAAACAATGAATCCCAAAACGTATTCCAGCAGTGAAAACACACGTTTCTACAAAGACCTTGAAGGAGCAAGCAAAAGCCTGGTGGCTGAGTGTTCTTTCAGAGAGAAACACATGCATTTCATCCTTCTGGAGTGAGTTTTCAGCCTGGAATTCATCTGCGTTTTGTACTGTGCAGAATGTAGCTACCTGCTCGGGGGTTGTGTCATATAAGCACCTTTCCTGCAGGAGCTCATTGCAACATTCATTGTTTGGCTAAGTTCTTTAGGGTTGGTTTTGGAAGGTCTTTCAACTTTGGCCAAATCCCGCTTCGTACGAAATTTTTTCACAGCGCTGTTTCCAAGTGTCCACAAAGAGCTGCTGCTTGAAACTGTACACATGCACATCTCCCATACTGGTGTGCTCGTTTCACTACCTGGATTTCAGTTTCCTCTTCCTTCTTTGAAATGACAAGCCTTCATTCGCCATGCTACACACACCTTGTAGCAGTATCAGTGTTAAGCACGTTGGTGCTCTCAAAACGCTGTGTATCCTGTGAAGAGTGAATCACTCTACAATAGTAAATACACAACTTAGAGCTCCATTACCCACAGACACGGAAATACATCTTTTTGGGAAAGTCCTAATTCAGGTCACTTGGAAATGTAAGGGTTTCTTCGAGAACATGAAGTCAATCATGCTTTTGCACTCTGCAACCGATAGAAATGACTTTTTGTACATGCCCGTTTGAAATTCACTGCAAAATGCCCTTCTTTTCTACTTTCTTGAATGTTCTCAACGCATTAGGTGAAAGAGCGTGTTTGAGCAAGAGTGATGCAGTGTGCGTTTTCCTGATTTTCAAGTGATTTGGGAAACATACTCCTTGTATTTCCACATTGTGTAAGAAACAACATGAAGCTTGCAAGAGATTGAAACAATGAATCCCAAAACGTATTCCAGCAGTGAAAACACACGTTTCTACAAAGACCTTGAAGGAGCAAGCAAAAGCCTGGTGGCTGAGTGTTCTTTCAGAGAGAAACACATGCATTTCATCCTTCTGGAGTGAGTTTTCAGCCTGGAATTCATATGCGTTTTGTACTGTGCAGAATGTAGCTACCTGCTCGGGGGTTGTGTCATAGAAGCACCTTGCCTGCAGGAGCTCATTGCAACATTCATTGTTTGGCTAAGTTCTTTAGGGTTGGTTTTGGAAGGTCTTTCAACTTTGGCCAAATCCCGCTTCGTACGAAATTTTTTCACAGCGCTGTTTCCAAGTGTCCACAAAGAGCTGCTGCTTGAAACTGTACACATGCACATCTCCCATACTGGTGTGCTCGTTTCACTACCTGGATTTTGGTTTCCTCTTCTTTCTTTGAAATGACAAGCCTTCATTCGCCATGCTACACACACCTTGTAGCAGTATCAGTGTTAAGCATGTTGGTGCTCTCAAAACGCTGTGTATCCTGTGAAGAGTGAATCACTCGACAATACTAAATACACAACTTAGAGCTCCATTCGCCACAGACACGGAAACACATCTTTTTGGGAAAGTCCTAATTCAGGTCACTTGGAAATGTAAGGGTTTCTTCGAGAACATGAAGTCAATCATGCTTTTGCACTCTGCAACCGATAGAAATGACTTTTTGTACATGCCAGTTTGAAATTCACTGCAAAATGCCCTTCTTTTCTACTTTCTTGAATGTTCTCAACGCATTAAGTGAAAGAGCGTGTTTGAGCAAGAGTGATGCAGTGTGCGTTTTCCTGATTTTCAAGTGATTTGGGAAACATACTCCTTGTATTTCCACATTGTGTAAGAAACAACATGAAGCTTGCAAGAGATTGAAACAATGAATCCCAAAACGTATTCCAGCAGTGAAAACACACGTTTCTACAAAGACCTTGAAGGAGCAAGCAAAAGCCTGGTGGCTGAGTGTTCTTTCAGAGAGAAACACATGCATTTCATCCTTCTGGAGTGAGTTTTCAGCCTGGAATTCATATGCGTTTTGTACTGTGCAGAATGTAGCTACCTGCTCGGGGGTTGTGTCATAGAAGCACCTTTCCTGCAGGAGCTCATTGCAACATTCATTGTTTGGCTAAGTTCTTTAGGGTTGGTTTTGGAAGGTCTTTCAACTTTGGCCAAATCCCGCTTCGTACGAAATTTTTTCACAGCGCTGTTTCCAAGTGTCCACAAAGAGCTGCTGCTTGAAACTGTACACATGCACATCTCCCATACTGGTGTGCTCGTTTCACTACCTGGATTTCAGTTTCCTCTTCCTTCTTTGAAATGACAAGCCTTCATTCGCCATGCTACACACACCTTGTAGCAGTATCAGTGTTAAGCACGTTGGTGCTCTCAAAACGCTGTGTATCCTGTGAAGAGTGAATCACTCTACAATACTAAATACACAACTTAGAGCTCCATTCCCCACAGACACGGAAATACATCTTTTTGGGAAAGTCCTAATTCAGGTCACTTGGAAATGTAAGGGTTTCTTCGAGAACATGAAGTCAATCATGCTTTTGCACTCTGCAACCGATAGAAATGACTTTTTGTACATGCCCGTTTGAAATTCACTGCAAAATGCCCTTCTTTTCTACTTTCTTGAATGTTCTCAACGCATTAGGTGAAAGAGCGTGTTTGAGCAAGAGTGATGCAGTGTGCGTTTTCCTGATTTTCAAGTGATTTGGGAAACATACTCCTTGTATTTCCACATTGTGTAAGAAACAACATGAAGCTTGCAAGAGATTGAAACAATGAATCCCAAAACGTATTCCAGCAGTGAAAACACACGTTTCTACAAAGACCTTGAAGGAGCAAGCAAAAGCCTGGTGGCTGAGTGTTCTTTCAGAGAGAAACACATGCATTTCATCCTTCTGGAGTGAGTTTTCAGCCTGGAATTCATATGCGTTTTGTACTGTGCAGAATGTAGCTACCTGCTCGGGGGTTGTGTCATAGAAGCACCTTGCCTGCAGGAGCTCATTGCAACATTCATTGTTTGGCTAAGTTCTTTAGGGTTGGTTTTGGAAGGTCTTTCAACTTTGGCCAAATCCCGCTTCGTACGAAATTTTTTCACAGCGCTGTTTCCAAGTGTCCACAAAGAGCTGCTGCTTGAAACTGTACACATGCACATCTCCCATACTGGTGTGCTCGTTTCACTACCTGGATTTTGGTTTCCTCTTCTTTCTTTGAAATGACAAGCCTTCATTCGCCATGCTACACACACCTTGTAGCAGTATCAGTGTTAAGCATGTTGGTGCTCTCAAAACGCTGTGTATCCTGTGAAGAGTGAATCACTCGACAATACTAAATACACAACTTAGAGCTCCATTCGCCACAGACACGGAAACACATCTTTTTGGGAAAGTCCTAATTCAGGTCACTTGGAAATGTAAGGGTTTCTTCGAGAACATGAAGTCAATCATGCTTTTGCACTCTGCAACCGATAGAAATGACTTTTTGTACATGCCAGTTTGAAATTCACTGCAAAATGCCCTTCTTTTCTACTTTCTTGAATGTTCTCAACGCATTAAGTGAAAGAGCGTGTTTGAGCAAGAGTGATGCAGTGTGCGTTTTCCTGATTTTCAAGTGATTTGGGAAACATACTCCTTGTATTTCCACATTGTGTAAGAAACAACATGAAGCTTGCAAGAGATTGAAACAATGAATCCCAAAACGTATTCCAGCAGTGAAAACACACGTTTCTACAAAGACCTTGAAGGAGCAAGCAAAAGCCTGGTGGCTGAGTGTTCTTTCAGAGAGAAACACATGCATTTCATCCTTCTGGAGTGAGTTTTCAGCCTGGAATTCATATGCGTTTTGTACTGTGCAGAATGTAGCTACCTGCTCTGGGGTTGTGTCATAGAAGCACCTTTCCTGCAGGAGCTCATTGCAACATTCATTGTTTGGCTAAGTTCTTTAGGGTTGGTTTTGGAAGGTCTTTCAACTTTGGCCAAATCCCGCTTCGTACGAAATTTTTTCACAGCGCTGTTTCCAAGTGTCCACAAAGAGCTGCTGCTTGAAACTGTACACATGCACATCTCCCATACTGGTGTGCTCGTTTCACTACATGGATTTTGGTTTCCTCTTCTTTCTTTGAAATGACAAGCCTTCATTCGCCATGCTACACACACCTTGTAGCAGTATCAGTGTTAAGCATGTTGGTGCTCTCAAAACGCTGTGTATCCTGTGAAGAGTGAATCACTCGACAATACTAAATACACAACTTAGAGCTCCATTCGCCACAGACACAGAAACACATCTTTTTGGGAAAGTCCTAATTCAGGTCACTTGGAAATGTAAGGGTTTCTTCGAGAACATGAAGTCAATCATGCTTTTGCACTCTGCAACCGATAGAAATGACTTTTTGTACATGCCCGTTTGAAATTCACTGCAAAATGCCCTTCTTTTCTACTTTCTTGAATGTTCTCAACGCATTAGGTGAAAGAGCGTGTTTGAGCAAGAGTGATGCAGTGTGCGTTTTCCTGATTTTCAAGTGATTTGGGAAACATACTCCTTGTATTTCCACATTGTGTAAGAAACAACATGAAGCTTGCAAGAGATTGAAACAATGAATCCCAAAACGTATTCCAGCAGTGAAAACACACGTTTCTACAAAGACCTTGAAGGAGCAAGCAAAAGCCTGGTGGCTGAGTGTTCTTTCAGAGAGAAACACATGCATTTCATCCTTCTGGAGTGAGTTTTCAGCCTGGAATTCATCTGCGTTTTGTACTGTGCAGAATGTAGCTACCTGCTCGGGGGTTGTGTCATAGAAGCACCTTTCCTGCAGGAGCTCATTGCAACATTCATTGTTTGGCTAAGTTCTTTAGGGTTGGTTTTGGAAGGTCTTTCAACTTTGGCCAAATCCCGCTTCGTACGAAATTTTTTCACAGCGCTGTTTCCAAGTGTCCACAAAGAGCTGCTGCTTGAAACTGTACACATGCACATCTCCCATACTGGTGTGCTCGTTTCACTACCTGGATTTTGGTTTCCTCTTCTTTCTTTGAAATGACAAGCCTTCATTCGCCATGCTACACACACCTTGTAGCAGTATCAGTGTTAAGCATGTTGGTGCTCTCAAAACGCTGTGTATCCTGTGAAGAGTGAATCACTCTACAATACTAAATACACAACTTAGAGCTCCATTCGCCACAGACACGGAAACACATCTTTTTGGGAAAGTCCTAATTCAGGTCACTTGGAAATGTAAGGGTTTCTTCGAGAACATGAAGTCAATCATGCTTTTGCACTCTGCAACCGATAGAAATGACTTTTTGTACATGCCCGTTTGAAATTCACTGCAAAATGCCCTTCTTTTCTACTTTCTTGAATGTTCTCAACGCATTAGGTGAAAGAGCGTGTTTGAGCAAGAGTGATGCAGTGTGTGTTTTCCTGATTTTCAAGTGATTTGGGAAACATACTCCTTGTATTTCCACACTGTGTAAGAAACAACATGAAGCTTGCAAGAGATTGAAACAATGAATCCCAAAACGTATTCCAGCAGTGAAAACACACGTTTCTACAAAGACCTTGAAGGAGCAAGCAAAAGCCTGGTGGCTGAGTGTTCTTTCAGAGAGAAACACATGCATTTCATCCTTCTGGATTGAGTTTTCAGCCTGGAATTCATCTGCGTTTTGTACTGTGCAGAATGTAGCTACCTGCTCGGGGGTTGTGTCATAGAAGCACCTTTCCTGCAGGAGCTCATTGCAACATTCATTGTTTGGCTAAGTTCTTTAGGGTTGGTTTTGGAAGGTCTTTCAACTTTGGCCAAATCCCGCTTCGTACGAAATTTTTTCACAGCGCTGTTTCCAAGTGTCCACAAAGAGCTGCTGCTTGAAACTGTACACATGCACATCTCCCATACTGGTGTGCTCGTTTCACTACCTGGATTTTGGTTTCCTCTTCTTTCTTTGAAATGACAAGCCTTCATTCGCCATGCTACACACACCTTGTAGCAGTATCAGTGTTAAGCATGTTGGTGCTCTCAAAACGCTGTGTATCCTGTGAAGAGTGAATCACTCGACAATACTAAATACACAACTTAGAGCTCCATTCGCCACAGACACGGAAACACATCTTTTTGGGAAAGTCCTAATTCAGGTCACTTGGAAATGTAAGGGTTTCTTCGAGAACATGAAGTCAATCATGCTTTTGCACTCTGCAACCGATAGAAATGACTTTTTGTACATGCCCGTTTGAAATTCACTGCAAAATGCCCTTCTTTTCTACTTTCTTGAATGTTCTCAACGCATTAGGTGAAAGAGCGTGTTTGAGCAAGTGTGATGCAGTGTGCGTTTTCCTGATTTTCAAGTGATTTGGGAAACATACTCCTTGTATTTCCACATTGTGTAAGAAACAACATGAAGCTTGCAAGAGATTGAAACAATGAATCCCAAAACGTATTCCAGCAGTGAAAACACACGTTTCTACAAAGACCTTGAAGGAGCAAGCAAAAGCCTGGTGGCTGAGTGTTCTTTCAGAGAGAAACACATGCATTTCATCCTTCTGGAGTGAGTTTTCAGCCTGGAATTCATCTGCGTTTTGTACTGTGCAGAATGTAGCTACCTGCTCGGGGGTTGTGTCATAGAAGCACCTTTCCTGCAGGAGCTCATTGCAACATTCATTGTTTGGCTAAGTTCTTTAGGGTTGGTTTTGGAAGGTCTTTCATCTTTGGCCAAATCCCGCTTCGTACGAAATTTTTTCACAGCGCTGTTTCCAAGTGTCCACAAAGAGCTGCTGCTTGAAACTGTACACATGCACATCTCCCATACTGGTGTGCTCGTTTCACTACCTGGATTTTGGTTTCCTCTTCTTTCTTTGAAATGACAAGCCTTCATTCGCCATGCTACACACACCTTGTAGCAGTATCAGTGTTAAGCATGTTGGTGCTCTCAAAACGCTGTGTATCCTGTGAAGAGTGAATCACTCTACAATACTAAATACACAACTTAGAGCTCCATTCGCCACAGACACGGAAACACATCTTTTTGGGAAAGTCCTAATTCAGGTCACTTGGAAATGTAAGGGTTTCTTCGAGAACATGAAGTCAATCATGCTTTTGCACTCTGCAACCGATAGAAATGACTTTTTGTACATGCCCGTTTGAAATTCACTGCAAAATGCCCTTCTTTTCTACTTTCTTGAATGTTCTCAACGCATTAGGTGAAAGAGCGTGTTTGAGCAAGAGTGATGCAGTGTGCGTTTTCCTGATTTTCAAGTGATTTGGGAAACATACTCCTTGTATTTCCACATTGTGTAAGAAACAACATGAAGCTTGCAAGAGATTGAAACAATGAATCCCAAAACGTATTCCAGCAGTGAAAACACACGTTTCTACAAAGACCTTGAAGGAGCAAGCAAAAGCCTGGTGGCTGAGTGTTCTTTCAGAGAGAAAGACATGCATTTCATCCTTCTGGAGTGAGTTTTCAGCCTGGAATTCATCTGCGTTTTGTACTCTGCAGAATGTAGCTACCTGCTCTGGGGTTGTGTCATAGAAGCACCTTTCCTGCAGGAGCTCATTGCAACATTCATTGTTTGGCTAAGTTCTTTAGGGTTGGTTTTGGAAGGTCTTTCAACTTTGGCCAAATCCCGCTTCGTACGAAATTTTTTCACAGCGCTGTTTCCAAGTGTCCACAAAGAGCTGCTGCTTGAAACTGTACACATGCACATCTCCCATACTGGTGTGCTCGTTTCACTACCTGGATTTTGGTTTCCTCTTCTTTCTTTGAAATGACAAGCCTTCATTCGCCATGCTACACACACCTTGTAGCAGTATCAGTGTTAAGCATGTTGGTGCTCTCATAAAGCTGTGTATCCTGTGAAGAGTGAATCACTCTACAATACTAAATACACAACTTAGAGCTCCATTCCCCACAGACACGGAAACACATCTTTTTGGGAAAGTCCTAATTCAGGTCACTTGGAAATGTAAGGGTTTCTTCGAGAACATGAAGTCAATCATGCTTTTGCACTCTGCAACCGATAGAAATGACTTTTTCTACATGCCCGTTTGAAATTCACTGCAAAATGCCCTTCTTTTCTACTTTCTTGAATGTTCTCAACGCATTAGGTGAAAGAGCGTGTTTGAGCAAGAGTGATGCAGTGTGCGTTTTCCTGATTTTCAAGTGATTTGGGAAACATATTCCTTGTATTTCCACATTGTGTAAGAAACAACATGAAGCTTGCAAGAGATTGAAACAATGAATCCCAAAACGTATTCCAGCAGTGAAAACACACGTTTCTACAAAGACCTTGAAGGAGCAAGCAAAAGCCTGGTGGCTGAGTGTTCTTTCAGAGAGAAACACATGCATTTCATCCTTCTGGAGTGAGTTTTCAGCCTGGAATTCATATGCGTTTTGTACTGTGCAGAATGTAGCTACCTGCTCGGGGGTTGTGTCATAGAAGCACCTTTCCTGCAGGAGCTCATTGCAACATTCATTGTTTGGCTAAGTTCTTTAGGGTTGGTTTTGGAAGGTCTTTCAACTTTGGCCAAATCCCGCTTCGTACGAAATTTTTTCACAGCGCTGTTTCCAAGTGTCCACAAAGAGCTGCTGCTTGAAACTGTACACATGCACATCTCCCATACTGGTGTGCTCGTTTCACTACCTGGATTTTGGTTTCCTCTTCTTTCTTTGAAATGACAAGCCTTCATTCGCCATGCTACACACACCTTGTAGCAGTATCAGTGTTAAGCATGTTGGTGCTCTCAAAACGCTGTGTATCCTGTGAAGAGTGAATCACTCGACAATACTAAATACACAACTTAGAGCTCCATTCGCCACAGACACGGAAACACATCTTTTTGGGAAAGTCCTAATTCAGGTCACTTGGAAATGTAAGGGTTTCTTCGAGAACATGAAGTCAATCATGCTTTTGCACTCTGCAACCGATAGAAATGACTTTTTGTACATGCCAGTTTGAAATTCACTGCAAAATGCCCTTCTTTTCTACTTTCTTGAATGTTCTCAACGCATTAAGTGAAAGAGCGTGTTTGAGCAAGAGTGATGCAGTGTGCGTTTTCCTGATTTTCAAGTGATTTGGGAAACATACTCCTTGTATTTCCACATTGTGTAAGAAACAACATGAAGCTTGCAAGAGATTGAAACAATGAATCCCAAAACGTATTCCAGCAGTGAAAACACACGTTTCTACAAAGACCTTGAAGGAGCAAGCAAAAGCCTGGTGGCTGAGTGTTCTTTCAGAGAGAAACACATGCATTTCATCCTTCTGGAGTGAGTTTTCAGCCTGGAATTCATATGCGTTTTGTACTGTGCAGAATGTAGCTACCTGCTCGGGGGTTGTGTCATAGAAGCACCTTTCCTGCAGGAGCTCATTGCAACATTCATTGTTTGGCTAAGTTCTTTAGGGTTGGTTTTGGAAGGTCTTTCAACTTTGGCCAAATCCCGCTTCGTACGAAATTTTTTCACAGCGCTGTTTCCAAGTGTCCACAAAGAGCTGCTGCTTGAAACTGTACACATGCACATCTCTCATACTGGTGTGCTCGTTTCACTACCTGGATTTTGGTTTCCTCTTCTTTCTTTGAAATGACAAGCCTTCATTCGCCATGCTACACACACCTTGTAGCAGTATCAGTGTTAAGCATGTTGGTGCTCTCAAAACGCTGTGTATCCTGTGAAGAGTGAATCACTCGACAATACTAAATACACAACTTAGAGCTCCATTCGCCACAGACACGGAAACACATCTTTTTGGGAAAGTCCTAATTCAGGTCACTTGGAAATGTAAGGGTTTCTTCGAGAACATGAAGTCAATCATGCTTTTGCACTCTGCAACCGATAGAAATGACTTTTTGTACATGCCCGTTTGAAATTCACTGCAAAATGCCCTTCTTTTCTACTTTCTTGAATGTTCTCAACGCATTAGGTGAAAGAGCGTGTTTGAGCAAGAGTGATGCAGTGTGCGTTTTCCTGATTTTCAAGTGATTTGGGAAACATACTCCTTGTATTTCCACACTGTGTAAGAAACAACATGAAGCTTGCAAGAGATTGAAACAATGAATCCCAAAACGTATTCCAGCAGTGAAAACACACGTTTCTACAAAGACCTTGAAGGAGCAAGCAAAAGCCTGGTGGCTGAGTGTTCTTTCAGAGAGAAACACATGCATTTCATCCTTCTGGATTGAGTTTTCAGCCTGGAATTCATCTGCGTTTTGTACTGTGCAGAATGTAGCTACCTGCTCGGGGGTTGTGTCATAGAAGCACCTTTCCTGCAGGAGCTCATTGCAACATTCATTGTTTGGCTAAGTTCTTTAGGGTTGGTTTTGGAAGGTCTTTCAACTTTGGCCAAATCCCGCTTCGTACGAAATTTTTTCACAGCGCTGTTTCCAAGTGTCCACAAAGAGCTGCTGCTTGAAACTGTACACATGCACATCTCCCATACTGGTGTGCTCGTTTCACTACCTGGATTTTGGTTTCCTCTTCTTTCTTTGAAATGACAAGCCTTCATTCGCCATGCTACACACACCTTGTAGCAGTATCAGTGTTAAGCATGTTGGTGCTCTCAAAACGCTGTGTATCCTGTGAAGAGTGAATCACTCTACAATACTAAATACACAACTTAGAGCTCCATTCGCCACAGACACGGAAACACATCTTTTTGGGAAAGTCCTAATTCAGGTCACTTGGAAATGTAAGGGTTTCTTCGAGAACATGAAGTCAATCATGCTTTTGCACTCTGCAACCGATAGAAATGACTTTTTGTACATGCCCGTTTGAAATTCACTGCAAAATGCCCTTCTTTTCTACTTTCTTGAATGTTCTCAACGCATTAGGTGAAAGAGCGTGTTTGAGCAAGAGTGATGCAGTGTGCGTTTTCCTGATTTTCAAGTGATTTGGGAAACATACTCCTTGTATTTCCACATTGTGTAAGAAACAACATGAAGCTTGCAAGAGATTGAAACAATGAATCCCAAAACGTATTCCAGCAGTGAAAACACACGTTTCTACAAAGACCTTGAAGGAGCAAGCAAAAGCCTGGTGGCTGAGTGTTCTTTCAGAGAGAAAGACATGCATTTCATCCTTCTGGAGTGAGTTTTCAGCCTGGAATTCATCTGCGTTTTGTACTCTGCAGAATGTAGCTACCTGCTCGGGGGTTGTGTCATAGAAGCACCTTTCCTGCAGGAGCTCATTGCAACATTCATTGTTTGGCTAAGTTCTTTAGGGTTGGTTTTGGAAGGTCTTTCAACTTTGGCCAAATCCCGCTTCGTACGAAATTTTTTCACAGCGCTGTTTCCAAGTGTCCACAAAGAGCTGCTGCTTGAAACTGTACACATGCACATCTCCCATACTGGTGTGCTCGTTTCACTACCTGGATTTTGGTTTCCTCTTCTTTCTTTGAAATGACAAGCCTTCATTCGCCATGCTACACACACCTTGTAGCAGTATCAGTGTTAAGCATGTTGGTGCTCTCATAAAGCTGTGTATCCTGTGAAGAGTGAATCACTCTACAATACTAAATACACAACTTAGAGCTCCATTCCCCACAGACACGGAAACACATCTTTTTGGGAAAGTCCTAATTCAGGTCACTTGGAAATGTAAGGGTTTCTTCGAGAACATGAAGTCAATCATGCTTTTGCACTCTGCAACCGATAGAAATGACTTTTTCTACATGCCCGTTTGAAATTCACTGCAAAATGCCCTTCTTTTCTACTTTCTTGAATGTTCTCAACGCATTAGGTGAAAGAGCGTGTTTGAGCAAGAGTGATGCAGTGTGCGTTTTCCTGATTTTCAAGTGATTTGGGAAACATATTCCTTGTATTTCCACATTGTGTAAGAAACAACATGAAGCTTGCAAGAGATTGAAACAATGAATCCCAAAACGTATTCCAGCAGTGAAAACACACGTTTCTACAAAGACCTTGAAGGAGCAAGCAAAAGCCTGGTGGCTGAGTGTTCTTTCACAGAGAAACACATGCATTTCATCCTTCTGGAGTGAGTTTTCAGCCTGGAATTCATATGCGTTTTGTACTGTGCAGAATGTAGCTACCTGCTCGGGGGTTGTGTCATAGAAGCACCTTTCCTGCAGGAGCTCATTGCAACATTCATTGTTTGGCTAAGTTCTTTAGGGTTGGTTTTGGAAGGTCTTTCAACTTTGGCCAAATCCCGCTTCGTACGAAATTTTTTCACAGCGCTGTTTCCAAGTGTCCACAAAGAGCTGCTGCTTGAAACTGTACACATGCACATCTCCCATACTGGTGTGCTCGTTTCACTACCTGGATTTTGGTTTCCTCTTCTTTCTTTGAAATGACAAGCCTTCATTCGCCATGCTACACACACCTTGTAGCAGTATCAGTGTTAAGCATGTTGGTGCTCTCAAAACGCTGTGTATCCTGTGAAGAGTGAATCACTCGACAATACTAAATACACAACTTAGAGCTCCATTCGCCACAGACACGGAAACACATCTTTTTGGGAAAGTCCTAATTCAGGTCACTTGGAAATGTAAGGGTTTCTTCGAGAACATGAAGTCAATCATGCTTTTGCACTCTGCAACCGATAGAAATGACTTTTTGTACATGCCAGTTTGAAATTCACTGCAAAATGCCCTTCTTTTCTACTTTCTTGAATGTTCTCAACGCATTAAGTGAAAGAGCGTGTTTGAGCAAGAGTGATGCAGTGTGCGTTTTCCTGATTTTCAAGTGATTTGGGAAACATACTCCTTGTATTTCCACATTGTGTAAGAAACAACATGAAGCTTGCAAGAGATTGAAACAATGAATCCCAAAACGTATTCCAGCAGTGAAAACACACGTTTCTACAAAGACCTTGAAGGAGCAAGCAAAAGCCTGGTGGCTGAGTGTTCTTTCAGAGAGAAACACATGCATTTCATCCTTCTGGAGTGAGTTTTCAGCCTGGAATTCATATGCGTTTTGTACTGTGCAGAATGTAGCTACCTGCTCGGGGGTTGTGTCATAGAAGCACCTTTCCTGCAGGAGCTCATTGCAACATTCATTGTTTGGCTAAGTTCTTTAGGGTTGGTTTTGGAAGGTCTTTCAACTTTGGCCAAATCCCGCTTCGTACGAAATTTTTTCACAGCGCTGTTTCCAAGTGTCCACAAAGAGCTGCTGCTTGAAACTGTACACATGCACATCTCCCATACTGGTGTGCTCGTTTCACTACCTGGATTTTGGTTTCCTCTTCTTTCTTTGAAATGACAAGCCTTCATTCGCCATGCTACACACACCTTGTAGCAGTATCAGTGTTAAGCATGTTGGTGCTCTCAAAACGCTGTGTATCCTGTGAAGAGTGAATCACTCGACAATACTAAATACACAACTTAGAGCTCCATTCGCCACAGACACGGAAACACATCTTTTTGGGAAAGTCCTAATTCAGGTCACTTGGAAATGTAAGGGTTTCTTCGAGAACATGAAGTCAATCATGCTTTTGCACTCTGCAACCGATAGAAATGACTTTTTGTACATGCCCGTTTGAAATTCACTGCAAAATGCCCTTCTTTTCTACTTTCTTGAATGTTCTCAACGCATTAGGTGAAAGAGCGTGTTTGAGCAAGAGTGATGCAGTGTGTGTTTTCCTGATTTTCAAGTGATTTGGGAAACATACTCCTTGTATTTCCACACTGTGTAAGAAACAACATGAAGCTTGCAAGAGATTGAAACAATGAATCCCAAAACGTATTCCAGCAGTGAAAACACACGTTTCTACAAAGACCTTGAAGGAGCAAGCAAAAGCCTGGTGGCTGAGTGTTCTTTCAGAGAGAAACACATGCATTTCATCCTTCTGGATTGAGTTTTCAGCCTGGAATTCATCTGCGTTTTGTACTGTGCAGAATGTAGCTACCTGCTCGGGGGTTGTGTCATAGAAGCACCTTTCCTGCAGGAGCTCATTGCAACATTCATTGTTTGGCTAAGTTCTTTAGGGTTGGTTTTGGAAGGTCTTTCAACTTTGGCCAAATCCCGCTTCGTACGAAATTTTTTCACAGCGCTGTTTCCAAGTGTCCACAAAGAGCTGCTGCTTGAAACTGTACACATGCACATCTCCCATACTGGTGTGCTCGTTTCACTACCTGGATTTTGGTTTCCTCTTCTTTCTTTGAAATGACAAGCCTTCATTCGCCATGCTACACACACCTTGTAGCAGTATCAGTGTTAAGCATGTTGGTGCTCTCAAAACGCTGTGTATCCTGTGAAGAGTGAATCACTCGACAATACTAAATACACAACTTAGAGCTCCATTCGCCACAGACACGGAAACACATCTTTTTGGGAAAGTCCTAATTCAGGTCACTTGGAAATGTAAGGGTTTCTTCGAGAACATGAAGTCAATCATGCTTTTGCACTCTGCAACCGATAGAAATGACTTTTTGTACATGCCCGTTTGAAATTCACTGCAAAATGCCCTTCTTTTCTACTTTCTTGAATGTTCTCAACGCATTAGGTGAAAGAGCGTGTTTGAGCAAGTGTGATGCAGTGTGCGTTTTCCTGATTTTCAAGTGATTTGGGAAACATACTCCTTGTATTTCCACATTGTGTAAGAAACAACATGAAGCTTGCAAGAGATTGAAACAATGAATCCCAAAACGTATTCCAGCAGTGAAAACACACGTTTCTACAAAGACCTTGAAGGAGCAAGCAAAAGCCTGGTGGCTGAGTGTTCTTTCAGAGAGAAACACATGCATTTCATCCTTCTGGAGTGAGTTTTCAGCCTGGAATTCATCTGCGTTTTGTACTGTGCAGAATGTAGCTACCTGCTCGGGGGTTGTGTCATAGAAGCACCTTTCCTGCAGGAGCTCATTGCAACATTCATTGTTTGGCTAAGTTCTTTAGGGTTGGTTTTGGAAGGTCTTTCATCTTTGGCCAAATCCCGCTTCGTACGAAATTTTTTCACAGCGCTGTTTCCAAGTGTCCACAAAGAGCTGCTGCTTGAAACTGTACACATGCACATCTCCCATACTGGTGTGCTCGTTTCACTACCTGGATTTTGGTTTCCTCTTCTTTCTTTGAAATGACAAGCCTTCATTCGCCATGCTACACACACCTTGTAGCAGTATCAGTGTTAAGCATGTTGGTGCTCTCAAAACGCTGTGTATCCTGTGAAGAGTGAATCACTCGACAATACTAAATACACAACTTAGAGCTCCATTCGCCACAGACACGGAAACACATCTTTTTGGGAAAGTCCTAATTCAGGTCACTTGGAAATGTAAGGGTTTCTTCGAGAACATGAAGTCAATCATGCTTTTGCACTCTGCAACCGATAGAAATGACTTTTTGTACATGCCCGTTTGAAATTCACTGCAAAATGCCCTTCTTTTCTACTTTCTTGAATGTTCTCAACGCATTAGGTGAAAGAGCGTGTTTGAGCAAGTGTGATGCAGTGTGCGTTTTCCTGATTTTCAAGTGATTTGGGAAACATACTCCTTGTATTTCCACATTGTGTAAGAAACAACATGAAGCTTGCAAGAGATTGAAACAATGAATCCCAAAACGTATTCCAGCAGTGAAAACACACGTTTCTACAAAGACCTTGAAGGAGCAAGCAAAAGCCTGGTGGCTGAGTGTTCTTTCAGAGAGAAACACATGCATTTCATCCTTCTGGAGTGAGTTTTCAGCCTGGAATTCATCTGCGTTTTGTACTGTGCAGAATGTAGCTACCTGCTCGGGGGTTGTGTCATAGAAGCACCTTTCCTGCAGGAGCTCATTGCAACATTCATTGTTTGGCTAAGTTCTTTAGGGTTGGTTTTGGAAGGTCTTTCATCTTTGGCCAAATCCCGCTTCGTACGAAATTTTTTCACAGCGCTGTTTCCAAGTGTCCACAAAGAGCTGCTGCTTGAAACTGTACACATGCACATCTCCCATACTGGTGTGCTCGTTTCACTACCTGGATTTTGGTTTCCTCTTCTTTCTTTGAAATGACAAGCCTTCATTCGCCATGCTACACACACCTTGTAGCAGTATCAGTGTTAAGCATGTTGGTGCTCTCAAAACGCTGTGTATCCTGTGAAGAGTGAATCACTCTACAATACTAAATACACAACTTAGAGCTCCATTCGCCACAGACACGGAAACACATCTTTTTGGGAAAGTCCTAATTCAGGTCACTTGGAAATGTAAGGGTTTCTTCGAGAACATGAAGTCAATCATGCTTTTGCACTCTGCAACCGATAGAAATGACTTTTTGTACATGCCCGTTTGAAATTCACTGCAAAATGCCCTTCTTTTCTACTTTCTTGAATGTTCTCAACGCATTAGGTGAAAGAGCGTGTTTGAGCAAGAGTGATGCAGTGTGCGTTTTCCTGATTTTCAAGTGATTTGGGAAACATACTCCTTGTATTTCCACATTGTGTAAGAAACAACATGAAGCTTGCAAGAGATTGAAACAATGAATCCCAAAACGTATTCCAGCAGTGAAAACACACGTTTCTACAAAGACCTTGAAGGAGCAAGCAAAAGCCTGGTGGCTGAGTGTTCTTTCAGAGAGAAAGACATGCATTTCATCCTTCTGGAGTGAGTTTTCAGCCTGGAATTCATCTGCGTTTTGTACTCTGCAGAATGTAGCTACCTGCTCTGGGGTTGTGTCATAGAAGCACCTTTCCTGCAGGAGCTCATTGCAACATTCATTGTTTGGCTAAGTTCTTTAGGGTTGGTTTTGGAAGGTCTTTCAACTTTGGCCAAATCCCGCTTCGTACGAAATTTTTTCACAGCGCTGTTTCCAAGTGTCCACAAAGAGCTGCTGCTTGAAACTGTACACATGCACATCTCCCATACTGGTGTGCTCGTTTCACTACCTGGATTTTGGTTTCCTCTTCTTTCTTTGAAATGACAAGCCTTCATTCGCCATGCTACACACACCTTGTAGCAGTATCAGTGTTAAGCATGTTGGTGCTCTCATAAAGCTGTGTATCCTGTGAAGAGTGAATCACTCTACAATACTAAATACACAACTTAGAGCTCCATTCCCCACAGACACGGAAACACATCTTTTTGGGAAAGTCCTAATTCAGGTCACTTGGAAATGTAAGGGTTTCTTCGAGAACATGAAGTCAATCATGCTTTTGCACTCTGCAACCGATAGAAATGACTTTTTCTACATGCCCGTTTGAAATTCACTGCAAAATGCCCTTCTTTTCTACTTTCTTGAATGTTCTCAACGCATTAGGTGAAAGAGCGTGTTTGAGCAAGAGTGATGCAGTGTGCGTTTTCCTGATTTTCAAGTGATTTGGGAAACATATTCCTTGTATTTCCACATTGTGTAAGAAACAACATGAAGCTTGCAAGAGATTGAAACAATGAATCCCAAAACGTATTCCAGCAGTGAAAACACACGTTTCTACAAAGACCTTGAAGGAGCAAGCAAAAGCCTGGTGGCTGAGTGTTCTTTCAGAGAGAAACACATGCATTTCATCCTTCTGGAGTGAGTTTTCAGCCTGGAATTCATATGCGATTTGTACTGTGCAGAATGTAGCTACCTGCTCGGGGGTTGTGTCATAGAAGCACCTTTCCTGCAGGAGCTCATTGCAACATTCATTGTTTGGCTAAGTTCTTTAGGGTTGGTTTTGGAAGGTCTTTCAACTTTGGCCAAATCCCGCTTCGTACGAAATTTTTTCACAGCGCTGTTTCCAAGTGTCCACAAAGAGCTGCTGCTTGAAACTGTACACATGCACATCTCCCATACTGGTGTGCTCGTTTCACTACCTGGATTTTGGTTTCCTCTTCTTTCTTTGAAATGACAAGCCTTCATTCGCCATGCTACACACACCTTGTAGCAGTATCAGTGTTAAGCATGTTGGTGCTCTCATAAAGCTGTGTATCCTGTGAAGAGTGAATCACTCTACAATACTAAATACACAACTTAGAGCTCCATTCCCCACAGACACGGAAACACATCTTTTTGGGAAAGTCCTAATTTAGGTCACTTGGAAATGTAAGGGTTTCTTCGAGAACATGAAGTCAATCATGCTTTTGCACTCTGCAACCGCTAGAAATGACTTTTTCTACATGCCCGTTTGAAATTCACTGCAAAATGCCCTTCTTTTCTACTTTCTTGAATGTTCTCAACGCATTAGGTGAAAGAGCGTGTTTGAGCAAGAGTGATGCAGTGTGCGTTTTCCTGATTTTCAAGTGATTTGGGAAACATACTCCTTGTATTTCCACATTGTGTAAGAAACAACATGAAGCTTGCAAGAGATTGAAACAATGAATCCCAAAACGTATTCCAGCAGTGAAAACACACGTTTCTACAAAGACCTTGAAGGAGCAAGCAAAAGCCTGGTGGCTGAGTGTTCTTTCAGAGAGAAACACATGCATTTCATCCTTCTGGAGTGAGTTTTCAGCCTGGAATTCATCTGCGTTTTGTACTGTGCAGAATGTAGCTACCTGCTCGGGGGTTGTGTCATAGAAGCACCTTTCCTGCAGGAGCTCATTGCAACATTCATTGTTTGGCTAAGTTCTTTAGGGTTGGTTTTGGAAGGTCTTTCAACTTTGGCCAAATCCCGCTTCGTACGAAATTTTTTCACAGCGCTGTTTCCAAGTGTCCACAAAGAGCTGCTGCTTGAAACTGTACACATGCACATCTCCCATACTGGTGTGCTCGTTTCACTACCTGGATTTTGGTTTCCTCTTCTTTCTTTGAAATGACAAGCCTTCATTCGCCATGCTACACACACCTTGTAGCAGTATCAGTGTTAAGCATGTTGGTGCTCTCAAAACGCTGTGTATCCTGTGAAGAGTGAATCACTCGACAATACTAAATACACAACTTAGAGCTCCATTCGCCACAGACACGGAAACACATCTTTTTGGGAAAGTCCTAATTCAGGTCACTTGGAAATGTAAGGGTTTCTTCGAGAACATGAAGTCAATCATGCTTTTGCACTCTGCAACCGATAGAAATGACTTTTTGTACATGCCCGTTTGAAATTCACTGCAAAATGCCCTTCTTTTCTACTTTCTTGAATGTTCTCAACGCATTAGGTGAAAGAGCGTGTTTGAGCAAGTGTGATGCAGTGTGCGTTTTCCTGATTTTCAAGTGATTTGGGAAACATACTCCTTGTATTTCCACATTGTGTAAGAAACAACATGAAGCTTGCAAGAGATTGAAACAATGAATCCCAAAACGTATTCCAGCAGTGAAAACACACGTTTCTACAAAGACCTTGAAGGAGCAAGCAAAAGCCTGGTGGCTGAGTGTTCTTTCAGAGAGAAACACATGCATTTCATCCTTCTGGAGTGAGTTTTCAGCCTGGAATTCATCTGCGTTTTGTACTGTGCAGAATGTAGCTACCTGCTCGGGGGTTGTGTCATAGAAGCACCTTTCCTGCAGGAGCTCATTGCAACATTCATTGTTTGGCTAAGTTCTTTAGGGTTGGTTTTGGAAGGTCTTTCATCTTTGGCCAAATCCCGCTTCGTACGAAATTTTTTCACAGCGCTGTTTCCAAGTGTCCACAAAGAGCTGCTGCTTGAAACTGTACACATGCACATCTCCCATACTGGTGTGCTCGTTTCACTACCTGGATTTTGGTTTCCTCTTCTTTCTTTGAAATGACAAGCCTTCATTCGCCATGCTACACACACCTTGTAGCAGTATCAGTGTTAAGCATGTTGGTGCTCTCAAAACGCTGTGTATCCTGTGAAGAGTGAATCACTCGACAATACTAAATACACAACTTAGAGCTCCATTCGCCACAGACACGGAAACACATCTTTTTGGGAAAGTCCTAATTCAGGTCACTTGGAAATGTAAGGGTTTCTTCGAGAACATGAAGTCAATCATGCTTTTGCACTCTGCAACCGATAGAAATGACTTTTTGTACATGCCCGTTTGAAATTCACTGCAAAATGCCCTTCTTTTCTACTTTCTTGAATGTTCTCAACGCATTAGGTGAAAGAGCGTGTTTGAGCAAGTGTGATGCAGTGTGCGTTTTCCTGATTTTCAAGTGATTTGGGAAACATACTCCTTGTATTTCCACATTGTGTAAGAAACAACATGAAGCTTGCAAGAGATTGAAACAATGAATCCCAAAACGTATTCCAGCAGTGAAAACACACGTTTCTACAAAGACCTTGAAGGAGCAAGCAAAAGCCTGGTGGCTGAGTGTTCTTTCAGAGAGAAACACATGCATTTCATCCTTCTGGAGTGAGTTTTCAGCCTGGAATTCATCTGCGTTTTGTACTGTGCAGAATGTAGCTACCTGCTCGGGGGTTGTGTCATAGAAGCACCTTTCCTGCAGGAGCTCATTGCAACATTCATTGTTTGGCTAAGTTCTTTAGGGTTGGTTTTGGAAGGTCTTTCATCTTTGGCCAAATCCCGCTTCGTACGAAATTTTTTCACAGCGCTGTTTCCAAGTGTCCACAAAGAGCTGCTGCTTGAAACTGTACACATGCACATCTCCCATACTGGTGTGCTCGTTTCACTACCTGGATTTTGGTTTCCTCTTCTTTCTTTGAAATGACAAGCCTTCATTCGCCATGCTACACACACCTTGTAGCAGTATCAGTGTTAAGCATGTTGGTGCTCTCAAAACGCTGTGTATCCTGTGAAGAGTGAATCACTCGACAATACTAAATACACAACTTAGAGCTCCATTCGCCACAGACACGGAAACACATCTTTTTGGGAAAGTCCTAATTCAGGTCACTTGGAAATGTAAGGGTTTCTTCGAGAACATGAAGTCAATCATGCTTTTGCACTCTGCAACCGATAGAAATGACTTTTTGTACATGCCCGTTTGAAATTCACTGCAAAATGCCCTTCTTTTCTACTTTCTTGAATGTTCTCAACGCATTAGGTGAAAGAGCGTGTTTGAGCAAGTGTGATGCAGTGTGCGTTTTCCTGATTTTCAAGTGATTTGGGAAACATACTCCTTGTATTTCCACATTGTGTAAGAAACAACATGAAGCTTGCAAGAGATTGAAACAATGAATCCCAAAACGTATTCCAGCAGTGAAAACACACGTTTCTACAAAGACCTTGAAGGAGCAAGCAAAAGCCTGGTGGCTGAGTGTTCTTTCAGAGAGAAACACATGCATTTCATCCTTCTGGAGTGAGTTTTCAGCCTGGAATTCATCTGCGTTTTGTACTGTGCAGAATGTAGCTACCTGCTCGGGGGTTGTGTCATAGAAGCACCTTTCCTGCAGGAGCTCATTGCAACATTCATTGTTTGGCTAAGTTCTTTAGGGTTGGTTTTGGAAGGTCTTTCATCTTTGGCCAAATCCCGCTTCGTACGAAATTTTTTCACAGCGCTGTTTCCAAGTGTCCACAAAGAGCTGCTGCTTGAAACTGTACACATGCACATCTCCCATACTGGTGTGCTCGTTTCACTACCTGGATTTTGGTTTCCTCTTCTTTCTTTGAAATGACAAGCCTTCATTCGCCATGCTACACACACCTTGTAGCAGTATCAGTGTTAAGCATGTTGGTGCTCTCAAAACGCTGTGTATCCTGTGAAGAGTGAATCACTCTACAATACTAAATACACAACTTAGAGCTCCATTCGCCACAGACACGGAAACACATCTTTTTGGGAAAGTCCTAATTCAGGTCACTTGGAAATGTAAGGGTTTCTTCGAGAACATGAAGTCAATCATGCTTTTGCACTCTGCAACCGATAGAAATGACTTTTTGTACATGCCCGTTTGAAATTCACTGCAAAATGCCCTTCTTTTCTACTTTCTTGAATGTTCTCAACACATTAGGTGAAAGAGCGTGTTTGAGCAAGAGTGATGCAGTGTGCGTTTTCCTGATTTTCAAGTGATTTGGGAAACATACTCCTTGTATTTCCACATTGTGTAAGAAACAACATGAAGCTTGCAAGAGATTGAAACAATGAATCCCAAAACGTATTCCAGCAGTGAAAACACACGTTTCTACAAAGACCTTGAAGGAGCAAGCAAAAGCCTGGTGGCTGAGTGTTCTTTCAGAGAGAAAGACATGCATTTCATCCTTCTGGAGTGAGTTTTCAGCCTGGAATTCATCTGCGTTTTGTACTCTGCAGAATGTAGCTACCTGCTCTGGGGTTGTGTCATAGAAGCACCTTTCCTGCAGGAGCTCATTGCAACATTCATTGTTTGGCTAAGTTCTTTAGGGTTGGTTTTGGAAGGTCTTTCAACTTTGGCCAAATCCCGCTTCGTACGAAATTTTTTCACAGCGCTGTTTCCAAGTGTCCACAAAGAGCTGCTGCTTGAAACTGTACACATGCACATCTCCCATACTGGTGTGCTCGTTTCACTACCTGGATTTTGGTTTCCTCTTCTTTCTTTGAAATGACAAGCCTTCATTCGCCATGCTACACACACCTTGTAGCAGTATCAGTGTTAAGCATGTTGGTGCTCTCATAAAGCTGTGTATCCTGTGAAGAGTGAATCACTCTACAATACTAAATACACAACTTAGAGCTCCATTCCCCACAGACACGGAAACACATCTTTTTGGGAAAGTCCTAATTCAGGTCACTTGGAAATGTAAGGGTTTCTTCGAGAACATGAAGTCAATCATGCTTTTGCACTCTGCAACCGATAGAAATGACTTTTTCTACATGCCCGTTTGAAATTCACTGCAAAATGCCCTTCTTTTCTACTTTCTTGAATGTTCTCAACGCATTAGGTGAAAGAGCGTGTTTGAGCAAGAGTGATGCAGTGTGCGTTTTCCTGATTTTCAAGTGATTTGGGAAACATATTCCTTGTATTTCCACATTGTGTAAGAAACAACATGAAGCTTGCAAGAGATTGAAACAATGAATCCCAAAACGTATTCCAGCAGTGAAAACACACGTTTCTACAAAGACCTTGAAGGAGCAAGCAAAAGCCTGGTGGCTGAGTGTTCTTTCAGAGAGAAACACATGCATTTCATCCTTCTGGAGTGAGTTTTCAGCCTGGAATTCATATGCGATTTGTACTGTGCAGAATGTAGCTACCTGCTCGGGGGTTGTGTCATAGAAGCACCTTTCCTGCAGGAGCTCATTGCAACATTCATTGTTTGGCTAAGTTCTTTAGGGTTGGTTTTGGAAGGTCTTTCAACTTTGGCCAAATCCCGCTTCGTACGAAATTTTTTCACAGCGCTGTTTCCAAGTGTCCACAAAGAGCTGCTGCTTGAAACTGTACACATGCACATCTCCCATACTGGTGTGCTCGTTTCACTACCTGGATTTTGGTTTCCTCTTCTTTCTTTGAAATGACAAGCCTTCATTCGCCATGCTACACACACCTTGTAGCAGTATCAGTGTTAAGCATGTTGGTGCTCTCATAAAGCTGTGTATCCTGTGAAGAGTGAATCACTCTACAATACTAAATACACAACTTAGAGCTCCATTCCCCACAGACACGGAAACACATCTTTTTGGGAAAGTCCTAATTTAGGTCACTTGGAAATGTAAGGGTTTCTTCGAGAACATGAAGTCAATCATGCTTTTGCACTCTGCAACCGCTAGAAATGACTTTTTCTACATGCCCGTTTGAAATTCACTGCAAAATGCCCTTCTTTTCTACTTTCTTGAATGTTCTCAACGCATTAGGTGAAAGAGCGTGTTTGAGCAAGAGTGATGCAGTGTGCGTTTTCCTGATTTTCAAGTGATTTGGGAAACATACTCCTTGTATTTCCACATTGTGTAAGAAACAACATGAAGCTTGCAAGAGATTGAAACAATGAATCCCAAAACGTATTCCAGCAGTGAAAACACACGTTTCTACAAAGACCTTGAAGGAGCAAGCAAAAGCCTGGTGGCTGAGTGTTCTTTCAGAGAGAAACACATGCATTTCATCCTTCTGGAGTGAGTTTTCAGCCTGGAATTCATCTGCGTTTTGTACTGTGCAGAATGTAGCTACCTGCTCGGGGGTTGTGTCATAGAAGCACCTTTCCTGCAGGAGCTCATTGCAACATTCATTGTTTGGCTAAGTTCTTTAGGGTTGGTTTTGGAAGGTCTTTCAACTTTGGCCAAATCCCGCTTCGTACGAAATTTTTTCACAGCGCTGTTTCCAAGTGTCCACAAAGAGCTGCTGCTTGAAACTGTACACATGCACATCTCCCATACTGGTGTGCTCGTTTCACTACCTGGATTTTGGTTTCCTCTTCTTTCTTTGAAATGACAAGCCTTCATTCGCCATGCTACACACACCTTGTAGCAGTATCAGTGTTAAGCATGTTGGTGCTCTCATAAAGCTGTGTATCCTGTGAAGAGTGAATCACTCTACAATACTAAATACACAACTTAGAGCTCCATTCCCCACAGACACGGAAACACATCTTTTTGGGAAAGTCCTAATTCAGGTCACTTGGAAATGTAAGGGTTTCTTCGAGAACATGAAGTCAATCATGCTTTTGCACTCTGCAACCGATAGAAATGACTTTTTGTACATGCCCGTTTGAAATTCACTGCAAAATGCCCTTCTTTTCTACTTTCTTGAATGTTCTCAACGCATTAGGTGAAAGAGCGTGTTTGAGCAAGAGTGATGCAGTGTGCGTTTTCCTGATTTCCAAGTGATTTGGGAAACATACTCCTTGTATTTCCACATTGTGTAAGAAACAACATGAAGCTTGCAAGAGATTGAAACAATGAATCCCAAAACGTATTCCAGCAGTGAAAACACACGTTTCTACAAAGACCTTGAAGGAGCAAGCAAAAGCCTGGTGGCTGAGTGTTCTTTCAGAGAGAAACACATGCATTTCATCCTTCTGGAGTGAGTTTTCAGCCTGGAATTCATCTGCGTTTTGTACTGTGCAGAATGTAGCTACCTGCTCGGGGGTTGTGTCATAGAAGCACCTTTCCTGCAGGAGCTCATTGCAACATTCATTGTTTGGCTAAGTTCTTTAGGGTTGGTTTTGGAAGGTCTTTCAACTTTGGCCAAATCCCGCTTCGTACGAAATTTTTTCACAGCGCTGTTTCCAAGTGTCCACAAAGAGCTGCTGCTTGAAACTGTACACATGCACATCTCCCATACTGGTGTGCTCGTTTCACTACCTGGATTTTGGTTTCCTCTTCTTTCTTTGAAATGACAAGCCTTCATTCGCCATGCTACACACACCTTGTAGCAGTATCAGTGTTAAGCATGTTGGTGCTCTCAAAACGCTGTGTATCCTGTGAAGAGTGAATCACTCGACAATACTAAATACACAACTTAGAGCTCCATTCGCCACAGACACGGAAATACATCTTTTTGGGAAAGTCCTAATTCAGGTCACTTGGAAATGTAAGGGTTTCTTCGAGAACATGAAGTCAATCATGCTTTTGCACTCTGCAACCGATAGAAATGACTTTTTGTACATGCCCGTTTGAAATTCACTGCAAAATGCCCTTCTTTTCTACTTTCTTATATGTTCTCAACGCATTAAGTGAAAGAGCGTGTTTGAGCAAGAGTGATGCAGTGTGCGTTTTCCTGATTTTCAAGTGATTTGGGAAACATATTCTTTGTATTTCCACATTGTGTAAGAAACAACATGAAGCTTGCAAGAGATTGAAACAATGAATCCCAAAACGTATTCCAGCAGTGAAAACACACGTTTCTACAAAGACCTTGAAGGAGCAAGCAAAAGCCTGGTGGCTGAGTGTTCTTTCAGAGAGAAACACATGCATTTCATCCTTCTGGAGTGAGTTTTCAGCCTGGAATTCATATGCGTTTTGTACTGTGCAGAATGTAGCTACCTGCTCGGGGGTTGTGTCATAGAAGCACCTTTCCTGCAGGAGCTCATTGCAACATTCATTGTTTGGCTAAGTTCTTTAGGGTTGGTTTTGGAAGGTCTTTCAACTTTGGCCAAATCCCGCTTCGTACGAAATTTTTTCACAGCGCTGTTTCCAAGTGTCCACAAAGAGCTGCTGCTTGAAACTGTACACATGCACATCTCCCATACTGGTGTGCTCGTTTCACTACCTGGATTTTGGTTTCCTCTTCTTTCTTTGAAATGACAAGCCTTCATTCGCCATGCTACACACACCTTGTAGCAGTATCAGTGTTAAGCATGTTGGTGCTCTCAAAACGCTGTGTATCCTGTGAAGAGTGAATCACTCTACAATACTAAATACACAACTTAGAGCTCCATTCGCCACAGACACGGAAACACATCTTTTTGGGAAAGTCCTAATTCAGGTCACTTGGAAATGTATGGGTTTCTTCGAGAACATGAAGTCAATCATGCTTTTGCACTCTGCAACCGATAGAAATGACTTTTTGTACATGCCAGTTTGAAATTCACTGCAAAATGCCCTTCTTTTCTACTTTCTTGAATGTTCTCAACGCATTAGGTGAAAGAGCGTGTTTGAGCAAGAGTGATGCAGTGTGCGTTTTCCTGATTTTCAAGTGATTTGGGAAACATACTCCTTGTATTTCCACATTGTGTAAGAAACAACATGAAGCTTGCAAGAGATTGAAACAATGAATCCCAAAACGTATTCCAGCAGTGAAAACACACGTTTCTACAAAGACCTTGAAGGAGCAAGCAAAAGCCTGGTGGCTGAGTGTTCTTTCAGAGAGAAACACATGCATTTCATCCTTCTGGAGTGAGTTTTCAGCCTGGAATTCATATGCGTTTTGTACTGTGCAGAATGTAGCTACCTGCTCGGGGGTTGTGTCATAGAAGCACCTTTCCTGCAGGAGCTCATTGCAACATTCATTGTTTGGCTAAGTTCTTTAGGGTTGGTTTTGGAAGGTCTTTCAACTTTGGCCAAATCCCGCTTCGTACGAAATTTTTTCACAGCGCTGTTTCCAAGTGTCCACAAAGAGCTGCTGCTTGAAACTGTACACATGCACATCTCCCATACTGGTGTGCTCGTTTCACTACCTGGATTTCAGTTTCCTCTTCCTTCTTTGAAATGACAAGCCTTCATTCGCCATGCTACACACACCTTGTAGCAGTATCAGTGTTAAGCACGTTGGTGCTCTCAAAACGCTGTGTATCCTGTGAAGAGTGAATCACTCTACAATACTAAATACACAACTTAGAGCTCCATTCCCCACAGACACGGAAATACATCTTTTTGGGAAAGTCCTAATTCAGGTCACTTGGAAATGTAAGGGTTTCTTCGAGAACATGAAGTCAATCATGCTTTTGCACTCTGCAACCGATAGAAATGACTTTTTGTACATGCCCGTTTGAAATTCACTGCAAAATGCCCTTCTTTTCTACTTTCTTGAATGTTCTCAACGCATTAGGTGAAAGAGCGTGTTTGAGCAAGAGTGATGCAGTGTGCGTTTTCCTGATTTTCAAGTGATTTGGGAAACATACTCCTTGTATTTCCACATTGTGTAAGAAACAACATGAAGCTTGCAAGAGATTGAAACAATGAATCCCAAAACGTATTCCAGCAGTGAAAACACACGTTTCTACAAAGACCTTGAAGGAGCAAGCAAAAGCCTGGTGGCTGAGTGTTCTTTCAGAGAGAAACACATGCATTTCATCCTTCTGGAGTGAGTTTTCAGCCTGGAATTCATCTGCGTTTTGTACTGTGCAGAATGTAGCTACCTGCTCGGGGGTTGTGTCATAGAAGCACCTTTCCTGCAGGAGCTCATTGCAACATTCATTGTTTGGCTAAGTTCTTTAGGGTTGGTTTTGGAAGGTCTTTCAACTTTGGCCAAATCCCGCTTCATACGAAATTTTTTCACAGCGCTGTTTCCAAGTGTCCACAAAGAGCTGCTGCTTGAAACTGTACACATGCACATCTCCCATACTGGTGTGCTCGTTTCACTACCTGGATTTTGGTTTCCTCTTCTTTCTTTGAAATGACAAGCCTTCATTCGCCATGCTACACACACCTTGTAGCAGTATCAGTGTTAAGCATGTTGGTGCTCTCAAAATGCTGTGTATCCTGTGAAGAGTGAATCACTCTACAATACTAAATACACAACTTAGAGCTCCATTCCCCACAGACACGGAAATACATCTTTTTGGGAAAGTCCTAATTCAGGTCACTTGGAAATGTAAGGGTTTCTTCGAGAACATGAAGTCAATCATGCTTTTGCACTCTGCAACCGCTAGAAATGACTTTTTGTACATGCCCGTTTGAAATTCACTGCAAAATGCCCTTCTTTTTTACTTTCTTGAATGTTCTCAACGCATTAGGTGAAAGAGCGTGTTTGAGCAAGAGTGATGCAGTGTGCGTTTTCCTGATTTTCAAGTGATTTGGGAAACATACTCCTTGTATTTCCACATTGTGTAAGAAACAACATGAAGCTTGCAAGAGATTGAAACAATGAATCCCAAAACGTATTCCAGCAGTGAAAACACACGTTTCTACAAAGACCTTGAAGGAGCAAGCAAAAGCCTGGTGGCTGAGTGTTCTTTCAGAGAGAAACACATGCATTTCATCCTTCTGGAGTGAGTTTTCAGCCTGGAATTCATATGCGTTTTGTACTGTGCAGAATGTAGCTACCTGCTCGGGGGTTGTGTCATAGAAGCACCTTTCCTGCAGGAGCTCATTGCAACATTCATTGTTTGGCTAAGTTCTTTAGGGTTGGTTTTGGAAGGTCTTTCAACTTTGGCCAAATCCCGCTTCGTACGAAATTTTTTCACAGCGCTGTTTCCAAGTGTCCACAAAGAGCTGCTGCTTGAAACTGTACACATGCACATCTCCCATACTGGTGTGCTCGTTTCACTACCTGGATTTCAGTTTCCTCTTCCTTCTTTGAAATGACAAGCCTTCATTCGCCATGCTACACACACCTTGTAGCAGTATCAGTGTTAAGCACGTTGGTGCTCTCAAAACGCTGTGTATCCTGTGAAGAGTGAATCACTCTACAATACTAAATACACAACTTAGAGCTCCATTCCCCACAGACACGGAAATACATCTTTTTGGGAAAGTCCTAATTCAGGTCACTTGGAAATGTAAGGGTTTCTTCGAGAACATGAAGTCAATCATGCTTTTGCACTCTGCAACCGATAGAAATGACTTTTTGTACATGCCCGTTTGAAATTCACTGCAAAATGCCCTTCTTTTCTACTTTCTTGAATGTTCTCAACGCATTAGGTGAAAGAGCGTGTTTGAGCAAGAGTGATGCAGTGTGCGTTTTCCTGATTTTCAAGTGATTTGGGAAACATACTCCTTGTATTTCCACATTGTGTAAGAAACAACATGAAGCTTGCAAGAGATTGAAACAATGAATCCCAAAACGTATTCCAGCAGTGAAAACACACGTTTCTACAAAGACCTTGAAGGAGCAAGCAAAAGCCTGGTGGCTGAGTGTTCTTTCAGAGAGAAACACATGCATTTCATCCTTCTGGAGTGAGTTTTCAGCCTGGAATTCATATGCGTTTTGTACTGTGCAGAATGTAGCTACCTGCTCGGGGGTTGTGTCATAGAAGCACCTTGCCTGCAGGAGCTCATTGTAACATTCATTGTTTGGCTAAGTTCTTTAGGGTTGGTTTTGGAAGGTCTTTCAACTTTGGCCAAATCCCGCTTCGTACGAAATTTTTTCACAGCGCTGTTTCCAAGTGTCCACAAAGAGCTGCTGCTTGAAACTGTACACATGCACATCTCCCATACTGGTGTGCTCGTTTCACTACCTGGATTTTGGTTTCCTCTTCTTTCTTTGAAATGACAAGCCTTCATTCGCCATGCTACACACACCTTGTAGCAGTATCAGTGTTAAGCATGTTGGTGCTCTCAAAACGCTGTGTATCCTGTGAAGAGTGAATCACTCTACAATACTAAATACACAACTTAGAGCTCCATTCGCCACAGACACGGAAACACATCTTTTTGGGAAAGTCCTAATTCAGGTCACTTGGAAATGTAAGGGTTTCTTCGAGAACATGAAGTCAATCATGCTTTTGCACTCTGCAACCGATAGAAATGACTTTTTGTACATGCCAGTTTGAAATTCACTGCAAAATGCCCTTCTTTTCTACTTTCTTGAATGTTCTCAACGCATTAAGTGAAAGAGCGTGTTTGAGCAAGAGTGATGCAGTGTGCGTTTTCCTGATTTTCAAGTGATTTGGGAAACATACTCCTTGTATTTCCACATTGTGTAAGAAACAACATGAAGCTTGCAAGAGATTGAAACAATGAATCCCAAAACGTATTCCAGCAGTGAAAACACACGTTTCTACAAAGACCTTGAAGGAGCAAGCAAAAGCCTGGTGGCTGAGTGTTCTTTCAGAGAGAAACACATGCATTTCATCCTTCTGGAGTGAGTTTTCAGCCTGGAATTCATATGCGTTTTGTACTGTGCAGAATGTAGCTACCTGCTCGGGGGTTGTGTCATAGAAGCACCTTTCCTGCAGGAGCTCATTGCAACATTCATTGTTTGGCTAAGTTCTTTAGGGTTGGTTTTGGAAGGTCTTTCAACTTTGGCCAAATCCCGCTTCGTACGAAATTTTTTCACAGCGCTGTTTCCAAGTGTCCACAAAGAGCTGCTGCTTGAAACTGTACACATGCACATCTCCCATACTGGTGTGCTCATTTCACTACCTGGATTTTGGTTTCCTCTTCTTTCTTTGAAATGACAAGCCTTCATTCGCCATGCTACACACACCTTGTAGCAGTATCAGTGTTAAGCATGTTGGTGCTCTCAAAACGCTGTGTATCCTGTGAAGAGTGAATCACTCGACAATACTAAATACACAACTTAGAGCTCCATTCGCCACAGACACGGAAACACATCTTTTTGGGAAAGTCCTAATTCAGGTCACTTGGAAATGTAAGGGTTTCTTCGAGAACATGAAGTCAATCATGCTTTTGCACTCTGCAACCGATAGAAATGACTTTTTGTACATGCCCGTTTGAAATTCACTGCAAAATGCCCTTCTTTTCTACTTTCTTGAATGTTCTCAACGCATTAGGTGAAAGAGCGTGTTTGAGCAAGAGTGATGCAGTGTGCGTTTTCCTGATTTTCAAGTGATTTGGGAAACATACTCCTTGTATTTCCACACTGTGTAAGAAACAACATGAAGCTTGCAAGAGATTGAAACAATGAATCCCAAAACGTATTCCAGCAGTGAAAACACACGTTTCTACAAAGACCTTGAAGGAGCAAGCAAAAGCCTGGTGGCTGAGTGTTCTTTCAGAGAGAAACACATGCATTTCATCCTTCTGGATTGAGTTTTCAGCCTGGAATTCATCTGCGTTTTGTACTGTGCAGAATGTAGCTACCTGCTCGGGGGTTGTGTCATAGAAGCACCTTTCCTGCAGGAGCTCATTGCAACATTCATTGTTTGGCTAAGTTCTTTAGGGTTGGTTTTGGAAGGTCTTTCATCTTTGGCCAAATCCCGCTTCGTACGAAATTTTTTCACAGCGCTGTTTCCAAGTGTCCACAAAGAGCTGCTGCTTGAAACTGTACACATGCACATCTCCCATACTGGTGTGCTCGTTTCACTACCTGGATTTTGGTTTCCTCTTCTTTCTTTGAAATGACAAGCCTTCATTCGCCATGCTACACACACCTTGTAGCAGTATCAGTGTTAAGCATGTTGGTGCTCTCAAAACGCTGTGTATCCTGTGAAGAGTGAATCACTCGACAATACTAAATACACAACTTAGAGCTCCATTCGCCACAGACACGGAAACACATCTTTTTGGGAAAGTCCTAATTCAGGTCACTTGGAAATGTAAGGGTTTCTTCGAGAACATGAAGTCAATCATGCTTTTGCACTCTGCAACCGATAGAAATGACTTTTTGTACATGCCCGTTTGAAATTCACTGCAAAATGCCCTTCTTTTCTACTTTCTTGAATGTTCTCAACGCATTAGGTGAAAGAGCGTGTTTGAGCAAGTGTGATGCAGTGTGCGTTTTCCTGATTTTCAAGTGATTTGGGAAACATACTCCTTGTATTTCCACATTGTGTAAGAAACAACATGAAGCTTGCAAGAGATTGAAACAATGAATCCCAAAACGTATTCCAGCAGTGAAAACACACGTTTCTACAAAGACCTTGAAGGAGCAAGCAAAAGCCTGGTGGCTGAGTGTTCTTTCAGAGAGAAACACATGCATTTCATCCTTCTGGAGTGAGTTTTCAGCCTGGAATTCATATGCGTTTTGTACTGTGCAGAATGTAGCTACCTGCTCGGGGGTTGTGTCATAGAAGCACCTTTCCTGCAGGAGCTCATTGCAACATTCATTGTTTGGCTAAGTTCTTTAGGGTTGGTTTTGGAAGGTCTTTCATCTTTGGCCAAATCCCGCTTCGTACGAAATTTTTTCACAGCGCTGTTTCCAAGTGTCCACAAAGAGCTGCTGCTTGAAACTGTACACATGCACATCTCCCATACTGGTGTGCTCGTTTCACTACCTGGATTTTGGTTTCCTCTTCTTTCTTTGAAATGACAAGCCTTCATTCGCCATGCTACACACACCTTGTAGCAGTATCAGTGTTAAGCATGTTGGTGCTCTCAAAACGCTGTGTATCCTGTGAAGAGTGAATCACTCTACAATACTAAATACACAACTTAGAGCTCCATTCGCCACAGACACGGAAACACATCTTTTTGGGAAAGTCCTAATTCAGGTCACTTGGAAATGTAAGGGTTTCTTCGAGAACATGAAGTCAATCATGCTTTTGCACTCTGCAACCGATAGAAATGACTTTTTGTACATGCCCGTTTGAAATTCACTGCAAAATGCCCTTCTTTTCTACTTTCTTGAATGTTCTCAACGCATTAGGTGAAAGAGCGTGTTTGAGCAAGAGTGATGCAGTGTGCGTTTTCCTGATTTTCAAGTGATTTGGGAATAATACTCCTTGTATTTCCACATTGTGTAAGAAACAACATGAAGCTTGCAAGAGATTGAAACAATGAATCCCAAAACGTATTCCAGCAGTGAAAACACACGTTTCTACAAAGACCTTGAAGGAGCAAGCAAAAGCCTGGTGGCTGAGTGTTCTTTCAGAGAGAAAGACATGCATTTCATCCTTCTGGAGTGAGTTTTCAGCCTGGAATTCATCTGCGTTTTGTACTGTGCAGAATGTAGCTACCTGCTCGGGGGTTGTGTCATAGAAGCACCTTTCCTGCAGGAGCTCATTGCAACATTCATTGTTTGGCTAAGTTCTTTAGGGTTGGTTTTGGAAGGTCTTTCAACTTTGGCCAAATCCCGCTTCGTACGAAATTTTTTCACAGCGCTGTTTCCAAGTGTCCACAAAGAGCTGCTGCTTGAAACTGTACACATGCACATCTCCCATACTGGTGTGCTCGTTTCACTACCTGGATTTTGGTTTCCTCTTCTTTCTTTGAAATGACAAGCCTTCATTCGCCATGCTACACACACCTTGTAGCAGTATCAGTGTTAAGCATGTTGGTGCTCTCATAAAGCTGTGTATCCTGTGAAGAGTGAATCACTCTACAATACTAAATACACAACTTAGAGCTCCATTCCCCACAGACACGGAAACACATCTTTTTGGGAAAGTCCTAATTTAGGTCACTTGGAAATGTAAGGGTTTCTTCGAGAACATGAAGTCAATCATGCTTTTGCACTCTGCAACCGCTAGAAATGACTTTTTCTACATGCCCGTTTGAAATTCACTGCAAAATGCCCTTCTTTTCTACTTTCTTGAATGTTCTCAACGCATTAGGTGAAAGAGCGTGTTTGAGCAAGAGTGATGCAGTGTGCGTTTTCCTGATTTTCAAGTGATTTGGGAAACATACTCCTTGTATTTCCACATTGTGTAAGAAACAACATGAAGCTTGCAAGAGATTGAAACAATGAATCCCAAAACGTATTCCAGCAGTGAAAACACACGTTTCTACAAAGACCTTGAAGGAGCAAGCAAAAGCCTGGTGGCTGAGTGTTCTTTCAGAGAGAAACACATGCATTTCATCCTTCTGGAGTGAGTTTTCAGCCTGGAATTCATCTGCGTTTTGTACTGTGCAGAATGTAGCTACCTGCTCGGGGGTTGTGTCATAGAAGCACCTTTCCTGCAGGAGCTCATTGCAACATTCATTGTTTGGCTAAGTTCTTTAGGGTTGGTTTTGGAAGGTCTTTCAACTTTGGCCAAATCCCGCTTCGTACGAAATTTTTTCACAGCGCTGTTTCCAAGTGTCCACAAAGAGCTGCTGCTTGAAACTGTACACATGCACATCTCCCATACTGGTGTGCTCGTTTCACTACCTGGATTTTGGTTTCCTCTTCTTTCTTTGAAATGACAAGCCTTCATTCGCCATGCTACACACACCTTGTAGCAGTATCAGTGTTAAGCATGTTGGTGCTCTCATAAAGCTGTGTATCCTGTGAAGAGTGAATCACTCTACAATACTAAATACACAACTTAGAGCTCCATTCCCCACAGACACGGAAACACATCTTTTTGGGAAAGTCCTAATTCAGGTCACTTGGAAATGTAAGGGTTTCTTCGAGAACATGAAGTCAATCATGCTTTTGCACTCTGCAACCGATAGAAATGACTTTTTGTACATGCCCGTTTGAAATTCACTGCAAAATGCCCTTCTTTTCTACTTTCTTGAATGTTCTCAACGCATTAGGTGAAAGAGCGTGTTTGAGCAAGAGTGATGCAGTGTGCGTTTTCCTGATTTTCAAGTGATTTGGGAAACATATTCCTTGTATTTCCACATTGTGTAAGAAACAACATGAAGCTTGCAAGAGATTGAAACAATGAATCCCAAAACGTATTCCAGCAGTGAAAACACACGTTTCTACAAAGACCTTGAAGGAGCAAGCAAAAGCCTGGTGGCTGAGTGTTCTTTCAGAGAGAAACACATGCATTTCATCCTTCTGGAGTGAGTTTTCAGCCTGGAATTCATCTGCGTTTTGTACTGTGCAGAATGTAGCTACCTGCTCGGGGGTTGTGTCATAGAAGCACCTTTCCTGCAGGAGCTCATTGCAACATTCATTGTTTGGCTAAGTTCTTTAGGGTTGGTTTTGGAAGGTCTTTCAACTTTGGCCAAATCCCGCTTCGTACGAAATTTTTTCACAGCGCTGTTTCCAAGTGTCCACAAAGAGCTGCTGCTTGAAACTGTACACATGCACATCTCCCATACTGGTGTGCTCGTTTCACTACCTGGATTTTGGTTTCCTCTTCTTTCTTTGAAATGACAAGCCTTCATTCGCCATGCTACACACACCTTGTAGCAGTATCAGTGTTAAGCATGTTGGTGCTCTCATAAAGCTGTGTATCCTGTGAAGAGTGAATCACTCTACAATACTAAATACACAACTTAGAGCTCCATTCCCCACAGACACGGAAACACATCTTTTTGGGAAAGTCCTAATTCAGGTCACTTGGAAATGTAAGGGTTTCTTCGAGAACATGAAGTCAATCATGCTTTTGCACTCTGCAACCGATAGAAATGACTTTTTGTACATGCCCGTTTGAAATTCACTGCAAAATGCCCTTCTTTTCTACTTTCTTGAATGTTCTCAACGCATTAGGTGAAAGAGCGTGTTTGAGCAAGAGTGATGCAGTGTGCGTTTTCCTGATTTCCAAGTGATTTGGGAAACATACTCCTTGTATTTCCACATTGTGTAAGAAACAACATGAAGCTTGCAAGAGATTGAAACAATGAATCCCAAAACGTATTCCAGCAGTGAAAACACACGTTTCTACAAAGACCTTGAAGGAGCAAGCAAAAGCCTGGTGGCTGAGTGTTCTTTCAGAGAGAAACACATGCATTTCATCCTTCTGGAGTGAGTTTTCAGCCTGGAATTCATATGCGTTTTGTACTGTGCAGAATGTAGCTACCTGCTCGGGGGTTGTGTCATAGAAGCACCTTTCCTGCAGGAGCTCATTGCAACATTCATTGTTTGGCTAAGTTCTTTAGGGTTGGTTTTGGAAGGTTTTTCAACTTTGGCCAAATCCCGCTTCGTACGAAATTTTTTCACAGCGCTGTTTCCAAGTGTCCACAAAGAGCTGCTGCTTGAAACTGTACACATGCACATCTCCCATACTGGTGTGCTCATTTCACTACCTGGATTTTGGTTTCCTCTTCTTTCTTTGAAATGACAAGCCTTCATTCGCCATGCTACACACACCTTGTAGCCGTATCAGTGTTAAGCATGTTGGTGCTCTCAAAACGCTGTGTATCCTGTGAAGAGTGAATCACTCTACAATACTAAATACACAACTTAGAGCTCCATTCCCCACAGACACGGAAACACATCTTTTTGGGAAAGTCCTAATTCAGGTCACTTGGAAATGTAAGGGTTTCTTCGAGAACATGAAGTCAATCATGCTTTTGCACTCTGCAACCGATAGAAATGACTTTTTGTACATGCCCGTTTGAAATTCACTGCAAAATGCCCTTCTTTTCTACTTTCTTGAATGTTCTCAACGCATTAGGTGAAAGAGCGTGTTTGAGCAAGAGTGATGCAGTGTGCGTTTTCCTGATTTCCAAGTGATTTGGGAAACATACTCCTTGTATTTCCACATTGTGTAAGAAACAACATGAAGTTTGCAAGAGATTGAAACAATGAATCCCAAAACGTATTCCAGCAGTGAAAACACACGTTTCTACAAAGACCTTGAAGGAGCAAGCAAAAGCCTGGTGGCTGAGTGTTCTTTCAGAGAGAAACACATGCATTTCATCCTTCTGGAGTGAGTTTTCAGCCTGGAATTCATATGCGTTTTGTACTGTGCAGAATGTAGCTACCTGCTCGGGGGTTGTGTCATAGAAGCACCTTTCCTGCAGGAGCTCATTGCAACATTCATTGTTTGGCTAAGTTCTTTAGGGTTGGTTTTGGAAGGTTTTTCAACTTTGGCCAAATCCCGCTTCGTACGAAATTTTTTCACAGCGCTGTTTCCAAGTGTCCACAAAGAGCTGCTGCTTGAAACTGTACACATGCACATCTCCCATACTGGTGTGCTCATTTCACTACCTGGATTTTGGTTTCCTCTTCTTTCTTTGAAATGACAAGCCTTCATTCGCCATGCTACACACACCTTGTAGCCGTATCAGTGTTAAGCATGTTGGTGCTCTCAAAACGCTGTGTATCCTGTGAAGAGTGAATCACTCTACAATACTAAATACACAACTTAGAGCTCCATTCCCCACAGACACGGAAACACATCTTTTTGGGAAAGTCCTAATTCAGGTCACTTGGAAATGTAAGGGTTTCTTCGAGAACATGAAGTCAATCATGCTTTTGCACTCTGCAACCGATAGAAATGACTTTTTGTACATGCCCGTTTGAAATTCACTGCAAAATGCCCTTCTTTTCTACTTTCTTGAATGTTCTCAACGCATTAGGTGAAAGAGCGTGTTTGAGCAAGAGTGATGCAGTGTGCGTTTTCCTGATTTCCAAGTGATTTGGGAAACATACTCCTTGTATTTCCACATTGTGTAAGAAACAACATGAAGTTTGCAAGAGATTGAAACAATGAATCCCAAAACGTATTCCAGCAGTGAAAACACACGTTTCTACAAAGACCTTGAAGGAGCAAGCAAAAGCCTGGTGGCTGAGTGTTCTTTCAGAGAGAAACACATGCATTTCATCCTTCTGGAGTGAGTTTTCAGCCTGGAATTCATATGCGTTTTGTACTGTGCAGAATGTAGCTACCTGCTCGGGGGTTGTGTCATAGAAGCACCTTTCCTGCAGGAGCTCATTGCAACATTCATTGTTTGGCTAAGTTCTTTAGGGTTGGTTTTGGAAGGTCTTTCAACTTTGGCCAAATCCCGCTTCGTACGAAATTTTTTCACAGCGCTGTTTCCAAGTGTCCACAAAGAGCTGCTGCTTGAAACTGTACACATGCACATCTCCCATGGTGGTGTGCTTGTTTCACTACCTGGATTTTGGTTTCCTCTTCTTTCTTTGAAATGACAAGCCTTCATTCGCCATGCTACACACACCTTGTAGCAGTATCAGTGTTAAGCATGTTGGTGCTCTCAAAACGCTGTGTATCCTGTGAAGAGTGAATCACTCGACAATACTAAATACACAACTTAGAGCTCCATTCGCCACAGACACGGAAACACATCTTTCTGGGAAAGTCCTAATTCAGGTCACTTGGAAATGTAAGGGTTTCTTCGAGAACATGAAGTCAATCATGCTTTTGCACTCTGCAACCGATAGAAATGACTTTTTGTACATGCCCGTTTGAAATTCACTACAAAATGCCCTTCTTTTCTACTTTCTTGAATGTTCTCAACGCATTAGGTGAAAGAGCGTGTTTGAGCAAGAGTGATGCAGTGTGCGTTTTCCTGATTTTCAAGTGATTTGGGAAACATACTCCTTGTATTTCCACATTGTGTAAGAAACAACATGAAGTTTGCAAGAGATTGAAACAATGAATCCCAAAACGTATTCCAGCAGTGAAAACACACGTTTCTACAAAGACCTTGAAGGAGCAAGCAAAAGCCTGGTGGCTGAGTGTTCTTTCAGAGAGAAACACATGCATTTCATCCTTCTGGAGTGAGTTTTCAGCCTGGAATTCATATGCGTTTTGTACTGTGCAGAATGTAGCTACCTGCTCGGGGGTTGTGTCATAGAAGCACCTTTCCTGCAGGAGCTCATTGCAACATTCATTTTTTCGCTAAGTTCTTTAGGGTTGGTTTTGGAAGGTCTTTCAACTTTGGCCAAATCCCGCTTCGTACGAAATTTTTTCACAGCGCTGTTTCCAAGTGTCCACAAAGAGCTGCTGCTTGAAACTGTACACATGCACATCTCCCATACTGGTGTGCTCGTTTCACTACCTGGATTTTGGTTTCCTCTTCTTTCTTTGAAATGACAAGCCTTCATTCGCCATGCTACACACACCTTGTAGCAGTATCAGTGTTAAGCATGTTGGTGCTCTCAAATCGCTGTGTATTCTGTGTAGAGTGTATCACTCTCCAGCACTGAATACACAACTTAGAGCTCCATTCGCCACAGACACGGAAACACATCTTTTTGGGAAAGTCCTAATTCAGGTCACTTGGAAATGTAAGGGTTTCTTCGAGAACATGAAGTCAATCATGCTTTTGCACTCTGCAACCGATAGAAATGATTTTTTGTACATGCCCGTCTGAAATTCACTGCAAAATGCCCTTCTTTTCTACTTTCTTGAATGTTCTCAACGCATTAGGTGAAAGAGCGTGTTTGAGCAAGAGTGATGCAGTGTGCGTTTTCCTGATTTTCAAGTGATTTGGGAAACATACTCCTTGTATTTCCACATTGTGTAAGAAACAACATGAAGCTTGCAAGAGGTTGAAACAATGAATCCCAAAACGTATTCCAGCAGTGAAAACACACGTTTCTACAAAGACCTTGAAGGAGCAAGCAAAAGCCTGGTGGCTGAGTGTTCTTTCAGAGAGAAACACATGCATTTCATCCTTCTGGAGTGAGTTTTCAGCCTGGAATTCATCTGCGTTTTGTACTGTGCAGAATGTAGCTACCTGCTCGGGGGTTGTGTCATAGAAGCACCTTTCCTGCAGGAGCTCATTGCAACATTCATTGTTTGGCTAAGTTCTTTAGGGTTGGTTTTGGAAGGTCTTTCAACTTTGGCCAAATCCCGCTTCGTACGAAATTTTTTCACAGCGCTGTTTCCAAGTGTCCACAAAGAGCTGCTGCTTGAAACTGTACACATGCACATCTCCCATACTGGTGTGCTCGTTTCACTACCTGGATTTTGGTTTCCTCTTCTTTCTTTGAAATGACAAGCCTTCATTCGCCATGCTACACACACCTTGTAGCAGTATCAGTGTTAAGCATGTTGGTGCTCTCAAATCGCTGTGTATCCTGTGTAGAGTGTATCACTCTCCAGCACTGAATACACAACTTAGAGCTCCATTCGCCACAGTCACGGAAACACATCTTTTTGGGAAAGTCCTAATTCAGGTCACTTGGAAATGTAAGGGTTTCTTCGAGAACATGAAGTCAATCATGCTTTTGCACTCTGCAACCGATAGAAATGACTTTTTGTACATGCCCGTTTGAAATTCACTGCAAAATGCCCTTCTTTTCTACTTTCTTGAATGTTCTCAACGCATTAGGTGAAAGAGCGTGTTTGAGCAAGAGTGATGCAGTGTGCGTTTTCCTGATTTTCAAGTGATTTGGGAAACATATTCCTTGTATTTCCACATTGTGTAAGAAACAACATGAAGCTTGCAAGAGATTGAAACAATGAATCCCAAAACGTATTCCAGCAGTGAAAACACACGTTTCTACAAAGACCTTGAAGGAGCAAGCAAAAGCCTGGTGGCTGAGTGTTCTTTCAGAGAGAAACACATGCATTTCATCCTTCTGGAGTGAGTTTTCAGCCTGGAATTCATATGCGTTTTGTACTGTGCAGAATGTAGCTACCTGCTCGGGGGTTGTGTCATAGAAGCACCTTTCCTGCAGGAGCTCATTGCAACATTCATTTTTTCGCTAAGTTCTTTAGGGTTGGTTTTGGAAGGTCTTTCAACTTTGGCCAAATCCCGCTTCGTACGAAATTTTTTCACAGCGCTGTTTCCAAGTGTCCACAAAGAGCTGCTGCTTGAAACTGTACACATGCACATCTCCCATACTGGTGTGCTCGTTTCACTACCTGGATTTTGGTTTCCTCTTCTTTCTTTGAAATGACAAGCCTTCATTCGCCATGCTACACACACCTTGTAGCAGTATCAGTGTTAAGCATGTTGGTGCTCTCAAATCGCTGTGTATTCTGTGTAGAGTGTATCACTCTCCAGCACTGAATACACAACTTAGAGCTCCATTCCCCACAGACACGGAAACACATCTTTTTGTGAAAGTCCTAATTCAGGTCACTTGGAAATGTAAGGGTTTCTTCGAGAACATGAAGTCAATCATGCTTTTGCACTCTGCAACCGATAGAAATGATTTTTTGTATATGCCCGTTTGAAATTCACTGCTAAATGCCCTTCTTTTCTACTTTCTTGAATGTTCTCAACGCATTAGGTGAAAGAGCGTGTTTGAGCAAGAGTGATGCAGTGTGCGTTTTACTGATTTTCAAGTGATTTGGGAAACATACTCCTTGTATTTCCACATTGTGTAAGAAACAACATGAAGCTTGCAAGAGATTGAAACAATGAATCCCAAAACGTATTCCAGCAGTGAAAACACACGTTTCTACAAAGACCTTGAAGGAGCAAGCAAAAGCCTGGTGGCTGAGTGTTCTTTCAGAGAGAAACACATGCATTACATCCTTCTGGAGTGAGTTTTCAGCCTGGAATTCATATGCGTTTTGTACTGTGCAGAATGTAGCTACCTGCTCGGGGGTTGTGTCATAGAAGCACCTTTCCTGCAGGAGCTCATTGCAACATTCATTGTTTGGCTAAGTTCTTTAGGGTTGGTTTTGGAAGGTCTTTCAACTTTGGCCAAATCCCGCTTCGTACGAAATTTTTTCACAGCGCTCTTTCCAAGTGTCCACAAAGAGCTGCTGCTTGAAACTGTACACATGCACATCTCCCATACTGGTGTGCTCGTTTCACTACCTGGATTTTGGTTTCCTCTTCTTTCTTTGAAATGACAAGCCTTCATTCGCCATGCTACACACACCTTGTAGCGGTATCAGTGTTAAGCATGTTGGTGCTCTCATAAAGCTGTGTATCCTGTGAAGAGTGAATCACTCTACAATACTAAATACACAACTTAGAGCTCCATTCGCCACAGACACGGAAACACATCTTTCTGGGAAAGTCCTAATTCAGGTCACTTGGAAATGTAAGGGTTTCTTCGAGAACATGAAGTCAATCATGCTTTTGCACTCTGCAACCGATAGAAATGACTTTTTGTACATGCCCGTTTGAAATTCACTGCAAAATGCCCTTCTTTTCTACTTTCTTGAATGTTCTCAACGCATTAGGTGAAAGAGCGTGTTTGAGCAAGAGTGATGCAGTGTGCGTTTTCCTGATTTTCAAGTGATTTGGGAAACATACTCCTTGTATTTCCACATTGTGTAAGAAACAACATGAAGCTTGCAAGAGATTGAAACAATGAATCCCAAAACGTATTCCAGCAGTGAAAACACACGTTTCTACAAAGACCTTGAAGGGGCAAGCAAAAGCCTGGTGGCTGAGTGTTCTTTCAGAGAGAAACACATGCATTTCATCCTTCTGGAGTGAGTTTTCAGCCTGGAATTCATATGCGTTTTGTACTGTGCAGAATGTAGCTACCTGCTCGGGGGTTGTGTCATAGAAGCACCTTTCCTGCAGGAGCTCATTGCAACATTCATTGTTTGGCTAAGTTCTTTAAGGTTGGTTTTGGATGGTCTTTCAACTTTGGCCAAATCCCGCTTCGTACGAAATTTTTTCACAGCGCTGTTTCCAAGTGTCCACAAATAGCTGCTGCTTGAAACTGTACACATGCACATCTCCCATACTGGTGTGCTCGTTTCACTACCTGGATTTTGGTTTCCTCTTCTTTCTTTGAAATGACAAGCCTTCATTCGCCATGCTACACACACCTTGTAGCAGTATCAGTGTTAAGCATGTTGGTGCTCTCAAATCGCTGTGTATCCTGTGTAGAGTGTATCACTCTCCAGCACTGAATACACAACTTAGAGCTCCATTCGCCACAGACACGGAAACACATCTTTTTGGGAAAGTCCTAATTCAGGTCACTTGGAAATGTAAGGGTTTCTTCGAGAACATGAAGTCAATCATGCTTTTGCACTCTGCAACCGATAGGAATGACTTTTTGTACATGCCCGTTTGAAATTCACTGCAAAATGCCCTTCTTTTCTACTTTCTTGAATGTTCTCAACGCATTAGGTGAAAGAGCGTGTTTGAGCAAGAGTGATGCAGTGTGCGTTTTCCTGATTTTCAAGTGATTTGGGAAACATATTCCTTGTATTTCCACATTGTGTAAGAAACAACATGAAGCTTGCAAGAGATTGAAACAATGAATCCCAAAACGTATTCCAGCAGTGAAAACACACGTTTCTACAAAGACCTTGAAGGAGCAAGCAAAAGCCTGGTGGCTGAGTGTTCTTTCAGAGAGAAACACATGCATTTCATCCTTCTGGAGTGAGTTTTCAGCCTGGAATTCATATGCGTTTTCTACTGTGCAGAATGTAGCTACCTGCTCGGGGGTTGTGTCATAGAAGCACCTTTCCTGCAGGAGCTCATTGCAACATTCATTTTTTCGCTAAGTTCTTTAGGGTTGGTTTTGGAAGGTCTTTCAACTTTGGCCAAATCCCGCTTCGTACGAAATTTTTTCACAGCGCTGTTTCCAAGTGTCCACAAAGAGCTGCTGCTTGAAACTGTACACATGCACATCTCCCATACTGGTGTGCTCGTTTCACTACCTGGATTTTGGTTTCCTCTTCTTTCTTTGAAATGACAAGCCTTCATTCGCCATGCTACACACACCTTGTAGCAGTATCAGTGTTAAGCATGTTGGTGCTCTCAAATCGCTGTGTATTCTGTGTAGAGTGTATCACTCTCCAGCACTGAATACACAACTTAGAGCTCCATTCGCCACAGACACGGAAACACATCTTTTTGGGAAAGTCCTAATTCAGGTCACTTGGAAATGTAAGGGTTTCTTCGAGAACATGAAGTCAATCATGCTTTTGCACTCTGCAACCGCTAGAAATGACTTTTTGTACATGCCCGTTTGAAATTCACTGCAAAATGCCCTTCTTTTCTACTTTCTTGAATGTTCTCAACGCATTAGGTGAAAGAGCGTGTTTGAGCAAGAGTGATGCAGTGTGCGTTTTCCTGATTTTCAAGTGATTTGGGAAACATACTCCTTGTATTTCCACATTGTGTAAGAAACAACATGAAGCTTGCAAGAGATTGAAACAATGAATCCCAAAACGTATTCCAGCAGTGAAAACACACGTTTCTACAAAGACCTTGAAGGAGCAAGCAAAAGCCTGGTGGCTGAGTGTTCTTTCAGAGAGAAACACATGCATTACATCCTTCTGGATTGAGTTTTCAGCCTGGAATTCATATGCGTTTTGTACTGTGCAGAATGTAGCTACCTGCTCGGGGGTTGTGTCATAGAAGCACCTTTCCTGCAGGAGCTCATTGCAACATTCATTGTTTGGCTAAGTTCTTTAGGGTTGGTTTTGGAAGGTCTTTCAACTTTGGCCAAATCCCGCTTCGTACGAAATTTTTTCACAGCGCTGTTTCCAAGTGTCCACAAAGAGCTGCTGCTTGAAACTGTACACATGCACATCTCCCATACTGGTGTGCTCGTTTCACTACCTGGATTTTGGTTTCCTCTTCTTTCTTTGAAATGACAAGCCTTCATTCGCCATGCTACACACACCTTGTAGCAGTATCAGTGTTAAGCATGTTGGTGCTCTCATAAAGCTGTGTATCCTGTGAAGAGTGAATCACTCTACAATACTAAATACACAACTTAGAGCTCCATTCCCCACAGACACGGAAACACATCTTTTTGGGAAAGTCCTAATTCAGGTCACTTGGAAATGTAAGGGTTTCTTCGAGAACATGAAGTCAATCATGCTTTTGCACTCTGCAACCGATAGAAATGACTTTTTGTACATGCCCGTTTGAAATTCACTGCAAAATGCCCTTCTTTTCTACTTTCTTGAATGTTCTCAACGCATTAGGAGAAAGAGCGTGTTTGAGCAAGAGTGATGCAGTGTGCGTTTTCCTGATTTTCAAGTGATTTGGGAAACATATTCCTTGTATTTCCACATTGTGTAAGAAACAACATGAAGCTTGCAAGAGATTGAAACAATGAATCCCAAAACGTATTCCAGCAGTGAAAACACACGTTTCTACAAAGACCTTGAAGGAGCAAGCAAAAGCCTGGTGGCTGAGTGTTCTTTCAGAGAGAAACACATGCATTTCATCCTTCTGGAGTGAGTTTTCAGCCTGGAATTCATATGCGTTTTGTACTGTGCAGAATGTAGCTACCTGCTCGGGGGTTGTGTCATAGAAGCACCTTTCCTGCAGGAGCTCATTGCAACATTCATTTTTTCGCTAAGTTCTTTAGGGTTGGTTTTGGAAGGTCTTTCAACTTTGGCCAAATCCCGCTTCGTACGAAATTTTTTCACAGCGCTGTTTCCAAGTGTCCACAAAGAGCTGCTGCTTGAAACTGTACACATGCACATCTCCCATACTGGTGTGCTCGTTTCACTACCTGGATTTCGGTTTCCTCTTCTTTCTTTGAAATGACAAGCCTTCATTCGCCATGCTACACACACCTTGTAGCAGTATCAGTGTTAAGCATGTTGGTGCTCTCATAAAGCTGTGTATCCTGTGAAGAGTGAATCACTCTACAATACTAAATACACAACTTAGAGCTCCATTCGCCACAGACACGGAAACACATCTTTCTGGGAAAGTCCTAATTCAGGTCACTTGGAAATGTAAGGGTTTCTTCGAGAACATGAAGTCAATCATGCTTTTGCACTCTGCAACCGATAGAAATGACTTTTTGTACATGCCCGTTTGAAATTCACTGCAAAATGCCCTTCTTTTCTACTTTCTTGAATGTTCTCAACGCATTAGGTGAAAGAGCGTGTTTGAGCAAGAGTGATGCAGTGTGCGTTTTCCTGATTTTCAAGTGATTTGGGAAACATACTCCTTGTATTTCCACATTGTGTAAGAAACAACATGAAGCTTGCAAGAGATTGAAACAATGAATCCCAAAACGTATTCCAGCAGTGAAAACACACGTTTCTACAAAGACCTTGAAGGGGCAAGCAAAAGCCTGGTGGCTGAGTGTTCTTTCAGAGAGAAACACATGCATTTCATCCTTCTGGAGTGAGTTTTCAGCCTGGAATTCATCTGCGTTTTGTACTGTGCAGAATGTAGCTACCTGCTCGGGGGTTGTGTCATAGAAGCACCTTTCCTGCAGGAGCTCATTGCAACATTCATTGTTTGGCTAAGTTCTTTAGGGTTGGTTTTGGATGGTCTTTCAACTTTGGCCAAATCCCGCTTCGTACGAAATTTTTTCACAGCGCTGTTTCCAAGTGTCCACAAAGAGCTGCTGCTTGAAACTGTACACATGCACATCTCCCATACTGGTGTGCTCGTTTCACTACCTGGATTTTGGTTTCCTCTTCTTTCTTTGAAATGACAAGCCTTCATTCGCCATGCTACACACACCTTGTAGCAGTATCAGTGTTAAGCATGTTGGTGCTCTCATAAAGCTGTGTATCCTGTGAAGAGTGAATCACTCTACAATACTAAATACACAACTTAGAGCTCCATTCCCCACAGACACGGAAACACATCTTTTTGGGAAAGTCCTAATTCAGGTCACTTGGAAATGTAAGGGTTTCTTCGAGAACATGAAGTCAATCATGCTTTTGCACTCTGCAACCGATAGAAATGACTTTTTGTACATGCCCGTTTGAAATTCACTGCAAAATGCCCTTCTTTTCTACTTTCTTGAATGTTCTCAACGCATTAGGTGAAAGAGCGTGTTTGAGCAAGAGTGATGCAGTGTGCGTTTTCCTGATTTTCAAGTGATTTGGGAAACATACTCCTTGTATTTCCACATTGTGTAAGAAACAACATGAAGCTTGCAAGAGATTGAAACAATGAATCCCAAAACGTATTCCAGCAGTGAAAACACACGTTTCTACAAAGACCTTGAAGGAGCAAGCAAAAGCCTGGTGGCTGAGTGTTCTTTCAGAGAGAAACACATGCATTACATCCTTCTGGAGTGAGTTTTCAGCCTGGAATTCATATGCGTTTTGTACTGTGCAGAATGTAGCTACCTGCTCGGGGGTTGTGTCATAGAAGCACCTTTCCTGCAGGAGCTCATTGCAACATTCATTGTTTGGCTAAGTTCTTTAGGGTTGGTTTTGGAAGGTCTTTCAACTTTGGCCAAATCCCGCTTCGTACGAAATTTTTTCACAGCGCTGTTTCCAAGTGTCCACAAAGAGCTGCTGCTTGAAACTGTACACATGCACATCTCCCATACTGGTGTGCTCGTTTCACTACCTGGATTTCGGTTTCCTCTTCTTTCTTTGAAATGACAAGCCTTCATTCGCCATGCTACACACACCTTGTAGCAGTATCAGTGTTAAGCATGTTGGTGCTCTCATAAAGCTGTGTATCCTGTGAAGAGTGAATCACTCTACAATACTAAATACACAACTTAGAGCTCCATTCGCCACAGACACGGAAACACATCTTTCTGGGAAAGTCCTAATTCAGGTCACTTGGAAATGTAAGGGTTTCTTCGAGAACATGAAGTCAATCATGCTTTTGCACTCTGCAACCGATAGAAATGACTTTTTGTACATGCCCGTTTGAAATTCACTGCAAAATGCCCTTCTTTTCTACTTTCTTGAATGTTCTCAACGCATTAGGTGAAAGAGCGTGTTTGAGCAAGAGTGATGCAGTGTGCGTTTTCCTGATTTTCAAGTGATTTGGGAAACATACTCCTTGTATTTCCACATTGTGTAAGAAACAACATGAAGCTTGCAAGAGATTGAAACAATGAATCCCAAAACGTATTCCAGCAGTGAAAACACACGTTTCTACAAAGACCTTGAAGGGGCAAGCAAAAGCCTGGTGGCTGAGTGTTCTTTCAGAGAGAAACACATGCATTTCATCCTTCTGGAGTGAGTTTTCAGCCTGGAATTCATATGCGTTTTGTACTGTGCAGAATGTAGCTACCTGCTCGGGGGTTGTGTCATAGAAGCACCTTTCCTGCAGGAGCTCATTGCAACATTCATTGTTTGGCTAAGTTCTTTAAGGTTGGTTTTGGATGGTCTTTCAACTTTGGCCAAATCCCGCTTCGTACGAAATTTTTTCACAGCGCTGTTTCCAAGTGTCCACAAATAGCTGCTGCTTGAAACTGTACACATGCACATCTCCCATACTGGTGTGCTCGTTTCACTACCTGGATTTTGGTTTCCTCTTCTTTCTTTGAAATGACAAGCCTTCATTCGCCATGCTACACACACCTTGTAGCAGTATCAGTGTTAAGCATGTTGGTGCTCTCAAATCGCTGTGTATCCTGTGTAGAGTGTATCACTCTCCAGCACTGAATACACAACTTAGAGCTCCATTCGCCACAGACACGGAAACACATCTTTTTGGGAAAGTCCTAATTCAGGTCACTTGGAAATGTAAGGGTTTCTTCGAGAACATGAAGTCAATCATGCTTTTGCACTCTGCAACCGATAGGAATGACTTTTTGTACATGCCCGTTTGAAATTCACTGCAAAATGCCCTTCTTTTCTACTTTCTTGAATGTTCTCAACGCATTAGGTGAAAGAGCGTGTTTGAGCAAGAGTGATGCAGTGTGCGTTTTCCTGATTTTCAAGTGATTTGGGAAACATATTCCTTGTATTTCCACATTGTGTAAGAAACAACATGAAGCTTGCAAGAGATTGAAACAATGAATCCCAAAACGTATTCCAGCAGTGAAAACACACGTTTCTACAAAGACCTTGAAGGAGCAAGCAAAAGCCTGGTGGCTGAGTGTTCTTTCAGAGAGAAACACATGCATTTCATCCTTCTGGAGTGAGTTTTCAGCCTGGAATTCATATGCGTTTTCTACTGTGCAGAATGTAGCTACCTGCTCGGGGGTTGTGTCATAGAAGCACCTTTCCTGCAGGAGCTCATTGCAACATTCATTTTTTCGCTAAGTTCTTTAGGGTTGGTTTTGGAAGGTCTTTCAACTTTGGCCAAATCCCGCTTCGTACGAAATTTTTTCACAGCGCTGTTTCCAAGTGTCCACAAAGAGCTGCTGCTTGAAACTGTACACATGCACATCTCCCATACTGGTGTGCTCGTTTCACTACCTGGATTTTGGTTTCCTCTTCTTTCTTTGAAATGACAAGCCTTCATTCGCCATGCTACACACACCTTGTAGCAGTATCAGTGTTAAGCATGTTGGTGCTCTCAAATCGCTGTGTATTCTGTGTAGAGTGTATCACTCTCCAGCACTGAATACACAACTTAGAGCTCCATTCGCCACAGACACGGAAACACATCTTTTTGGGAAAGTCCTAATTCAGGTCACTTGGAAATGTAAGGGTTTCTTCGAGAACATGAAGTCAATCATGCTTTTGCACTCTGCAACCGCTAGAAATGACTTTTTGTACATGCCCGTTTGAAATTCACTGCAAAATGCCCTTCTTTTCTACTTTCTTGAATGTTCTCAACGCATTAGGTGAAAGAGCGTGTTTGAGCAAGAGTGATGCAGTGTGCGTTTTCCTGATTTTCAAGTGATTTGGGAAACATACTCCTTGTATTTCCACATTGTGTAAGAAACAACATGAAGCTTGCAAGAGATTGAAACAATGAATCCCAAAACGTATTCCAGCAGTGAAAACACACGTTTCTACAAAGACCTTGAAGGAGCAAGCAAAAGCCTGGTGGCTGAGTGTTCTTTCAGAGAGAAACACATGCATTACATCCTTCTGGATTGAGTTTTCAGCCTGGAATTCATATGCGTTTTGTACTGTGCAGAATGTAGCTACCTGCTCGGGGGTTGTGTCATAGAAGCACCTTTCCTGCAGGAGCTCATTGCAACATTCATTGTTTGGCTAAGTTCTTTAGGGTTGGTTTTGGAAGGTCTTTCAACTTTGGCCAAATCCCGCTTCGTACGAAATTTTTTCACAGCGCTGTTTCCAAGTGTCCACAAAGAGCTGCTGCTTGAAACTGTACACATGCACATCTCCCATACTGGTGTGTTCGTTTCACTACCTGGATTTTGGTTTCCTCTTCTTTCTTTGAAATGACAAGCCTTCATTCGCCATGCTACACACACCTTGTAGCAGTATCAGTGTTAAGCATGTTGGTGCTCTCATAAAGCTGTGTATCCTGTGAAGAGTGAATCACTCTACAATACTAAATACACAACTTAGAGCTCCATTCCCCACAGACACGGAAACACATCTTTTTGGGAAAGTCCTAATTCAGGTCACTTGGAAATGTAAGGGTTTCTTCGAGAACATGAAGTCAATCATGCTTTTGCACTCTGCAACCGATAGAAATGACTTTTTGTACATGCCCGTTTGAAATTCACTGCAAAATGCCCTTCTTTTCTACTTTCTTGAATGTTCTCAATGCATTAGGAGAAAGAGCGTGTTTGAGCAAGAGTGATGCAGTGTGCGTTTTCCTGATTTTCAAGTGATTTGGGAAACATATTCCTTGTATTTCCACATTGTGTAAGAAACAACATGAAGCTTGCAAGAGATTGAAACAATGAATCCCAAAACGTATTCCAGCAGTGAAAACACACGTTTCTACAAAGACCTTGAAGGAGCAAGCAAAAGCCTGGTGGCTGAGTGTTCTTTCAGAGAGAAACACATGCATTTCATCCTTCTGGAGTGAGTTTTCAGCCTGGAATTCATATGCGTTTTGTACTGTGCAGAATGTAGCTACCTGCTCGGGGGTTGTGTCATAGAAGCACCTTTCCTGCAGGAGCTCATTGCAACATTCATTGTTTGGCTAAGTTCTTTAGGGTTGGTTTTGGAAGGTCTTTCAACTTTGGCCAAATCCCGCTTCGTACGAAATTTTTTCACAGCGCTGTTTCCAAGTGTCCACAAAGAGCTGCTGCTTGAAACTGTACACATGCACATCTCCCATACTGGTGTGCTCGTTTCACTACCTGGATTTTGGTTTCCTCTTCTTTCTTTGAAATGACAAGCCTTCATTCGCCATGCTACACACACCTTGTAGCAGTATCAGTGTTAAGCATGTTGGTGCTCTCAAATCGCTGTGTATTCTGTGTAGAGTGTATCACTCTCCAGCACTGAATACACAACTTAGAGCTCCATTCCCCACAGACACGGAAACACATCTTTTTGTGAAAGTCCTAATTCAGGTCACTTGGAAATGTAAGGGTTTCTTCGAGAACATGAAGTCAATCATGCTTTTGCACTCTGCAACCGATAGAAATGATTTTTTGTACATGCCCGTTTGAAATTCACTGCAAAATGCCCTTCTTTTCTACTTTCTTGAATGTTCTCAACGCATTAGGTGAAAGAGCGTGTTTGAGCAAGAGTGATGCAGTGTGCGTTTCCCTGATTTTCAAGTGATTTGGGAAACATACTCCTTGTATTTCCACATTGTGTAAGAAACAACATGAAGCTTGCAAGAGATTGAAACAATGAATCCCAAAACGTATTCCAGCAGTGAAAACACACGTTTCTACAAAGACCTTGAAGGAGCAAGCAAAAGCCTGGTGGCTGAGTGTTCTTTCAGAGAGAAACACATGCATTACATCCTTCTGGAGTGAGTTTTCAGCCTGGAATTCATATGCGTTTTGTACTGTGCAGAATGTAGCTACCTGCTCGGGGGTTGTGTCATAGAAGCACCTTTCCTGCAGGAGCTCATTGCAACATTCATTGTTTGGCTAAGTTCTTTAGGGTTGGTTTTGGAAGGTCTTTCAACTTTGGCCAAATCCCGCTTCGTACGAAATTTTTTCACAGCGCTGTTTCCAAGTGTCCACAAAGAGCTGCTGCTTGAAACTGTACACATGCACATCTCCCATACTGGTGTGCTCGTTTCACTACCTGGATTTCGGTTTCCTCTTCTTTCTTTGAAATGACAAGCCTTCATTCGCCATGCTACACACACCTTGTAGCAGTATCAGTGTTAAGCATGTTGGTGCTCTCATAAAGCTGTGTATCCTGTGAAGAGTGAATCACTCTACAATACTAAATACACAACTTAGAGCTCCATTCGCCACAGACACGGAAACACATCTTTCTGGGAAAGTCCTAATTCAGGTCACTTGGAAATGTAAGGGTTTCTTCGAGAACATGAAGTCAATCATGCTTTTGCACTCTGCAACCGATAGAAATGACTTTTTGTACATGCCCGTTTGAAATTCACTGCAAAATGCCCTTCTTTTCTACTTTCTTGAATGTTCTCAACGCATTAGGTGAAAGAGCGTGTTTGAGCAAGAGTGATGCAGTGTGCGTTTTCCTGATTTTCAAGTGATTTGGGAAACATACTCCTTGTATTTCCACATTGTGTAAGAAACAACATGAAGCTTGCAAGAGATTGAAACAATGAATCCCAAAACGTATTCCAGCAGTGAAAACACACGTTTCTACAAAGACCTTGAAGGGGCAAGCAAAAGCCTGGTGGCTGAGTGTTCTTTCAGAGAGAAACACATGCATTTCATCCTTCTGGAGTGAGTTTTCAGCCTGGAATTCATCTGCGTTTTGTACTGTGCAGAATGTAGCTACCTGCTCGGGGGTTGTGTCATAGAAGCACCTTTCCTGCAGGAGCTCATTGCAACATTCATTGTTTGGCTAAGTTCTTTAGGGTTGGTTTTGGATGGTCTTTCAACTTTGGCCAAATCCCGCTTCGTACGAAATTTTTTCACAGCGCTGTTTCCAAGTGTCCACAAAGAGCTGCTGCTTGAAACTGTACACATGCACATCTCCCATACTGGTGTGCTCGTTTCACTACCTGGATTTTGGTTTCCTCTTCTTTCTTTGAAATGACAAGCCTTCATTCGCCATGCTACACACACCTTGTAGCAGTATCAGTGTTAAGCATGTTGGTGCTCTCATAAAGCTGTGTATCCTGTGAAGAGTGAATCACTCTACAATACTAAATACACAACTTAGAGCTCCATTCCCCACAGACACGGAAACACATCTTTTTGGGAAAGTCCTAATTCAGGTCACTTGGAAATGTAAGGGTTTCTTCGAGAACATGAAGTCAATCATGCTTTTGCACTCTGCAACCGATAGAAATGACTTTTTGTACATGCCCGTTTGAAATTCACTGCAAAATGCCCTTCTTTTCTACTTTCTTGAATGTTCTCAACGCATTAGGTGAAAGAGCGTGTTTGAGCAAGAGTGATGCAGTGTGCGTTTCCCTGATTTTCAAATGATTTGGGAAACATACTCCTTGTATTTCCACATTGTGTAAGAAACAACATGAAGCTTGCAAGAGATTGAAACAATGAATCCCAAAACGTATTCCAGCAGTGAAAACACACGTTTCTACAAAGACCTTGAAGGAGCAAGCAAAAGCCTGGTGGCTGAGTGTTCTTTCAGAGAGAAACACATGCATTACATCCTTCTGGAGTGAGTTTTCAGCCTGGAATTCATATGCGTTTTGTACTGTGCAGAATGTAGCTACCTGCTCGGGGGTTGTGTCATAGAAGCACCTTTCCTGCAGGAGCTCATTGCAACATTCATTGTTTGGCTAAGTTCTTTAGGGTTGGTTTTGGAAGGTCTTTCAACTTTGGCCAAATCCCGCTTCGTACGAAATTTTTTCACAGCGCTGTTTCCAAGTGTCCACAAAGAGCTGCTGCTTGAAACTGTACACATGCACATCTCCCATACTGGTGTGCTCGTTTCACTACCTGGATTTCGGTTTCCTCTTCTTTCTTTGAAATGACAAGCCTTCATTCGCCATGCTACACACACCTTGTAGCAGTATCAGTGTTAAGCATGTTGGTGCTCTCATAAAGCTGTGTATCCTGTGAAGAGTGAATCACTCTACAATACTAAATACACAACTTAGAGCTCCATTCGCCACAGACACGGAAACACATCTTTCTGGGAAAGTCCTAATTCAGGTCACTTGGAAATGTAAGGGTTTCTTCGAGAACATGAAGTCAATCATGCTTTTGCACTCTGCAACCGATAGAAATGACTTTTTGTACATGCCCGTTTGAAATTCACTGCAAAATGCCCTTCTTTTCTACTTTCTTGAATGTTCTCAACGCATTAGGTGAAAGAGCGTGTTTGAGCAAGAGTGATGCAGTGTGCGTTTTCCTGATTTTCAAGTGATTTGGGAAACATACTCCTTGTATTTCCACATTGTGTAAGAAACAACATGAAGCTTGCAAGAGATTGAAACAATGAATCCCAAAACGTATTCCAGCAGTGAAAACACACGTTTCTACAAAGACCTTGAAGGGGCAAGCAAAAGCCTGGTGGCTGAGTGTTCTTTCAGAGAGAAACACATGCATTTCATCCTTCTGGAGTGAGTTTTCAGCCTGGAATTCATATGCGTTTTGTACTGTGCAGAATGTAGCTACCTGCTCGGGGGTTGTGTCATAGAAGCACCTTTCCTGCAGGAGCTCATTGCAACATTCATTGTTTGGCTAAGTTCTTTAGGGTTGGTTTTGGATGGTCTTTCAACTTTGGCCAAATCCCGCTTCGTACGAAATTTTTTCACAGCGCTGTTTCCAAGTGTCCACAAAGAGCTGCTGCTTGAAACTGTACACATGCACATCTCCCATACTGGTGTGCTCGTTTCACTACCTGGATTTTGGTTTCCTCTTCTTTCTTTGAAATGACAAGCCTTCATTCGCCATGCTACACACACCTTGTAGCAGTATCAGTGTTAAGCATGTTGGTGCTCTCATAAAGCTGTGTATCCTGTGAAGAGTGAATCACTCTACAATACTAAATACACAACTTAGAGCTCCATTCCCCACAGACACGGAAACACATCTTTTTGGGAAAGTCCTAATTCAGGTCACTTGGAAATGTAAGGGTTTCTTCGAGAACATGAAGTCAATCATGCTTTTGCACTCTGCAACCGATAGAAATGACTTTTTGTACATGCCCGTTTGAAATTCACTGCAAAATGCCCTTCTTTTCTACTTTCTTGAATGTTCTCAACGCATTAGGAGAAAGAGCGTGTTTGAGCAAGAGTGATGCAGTGTGCGTTTTCCTGATTTTCAAGTGATTTGGGAAACATATTCCTTGTATTTCCACATTGTGTAAGAAACAACATGAAGCTTGCAAGAGATTGAAACAATGAATCCCAAAACGTATTCCAGCAGTGAAAACACACGTTTCTACAAAGACCTTGAAGGAGCAAGCAAAAGCCTGGTGGCTGAGTGTTCTTTCAGAGAGAAACACATGCATTTCATCCTTCTGGAGTGAGTTTTCAGCCTGGAATTCATATGCGTTTTGTACTGTGCAGAATGTAGCTACCTGCTCGGGGGTTGTGTCATAGAAGCACCTTTCCTGCAGGAGCTCATTGCAACATTCATTGTTTGGCTAAGTTCTTTAGGGTTGGTTTTGGAAGGTCTTTCAACTTTGGCCAAATCCCGCTTCGTACGAAATTTTTTCACAGCGCTGTTTCCAAGTGTCCACAAAGAGCTGCTGCTTGAAACTGTACACATGCACATCTCCCATACTGGTGTGCTCGTTTCACTACCTGGATTTTGGTTTCCTCTTCTTTCTTTGAAATGACAAGCCTTCATTCGCCATGCTACACACACCTTGTAGCAGTATCAGTGTTAAGCATGTTGGTGCTCTCAAAACGCTGTGTATCCTGTGAAGAGTGAATCACTCGACAATACTAAATACACAACTTAGAGCTCCATTCGCCACAGACACGGAAACACATCTTTTTGGGAAAGTCCTAATTCAGGTCACTTGGAAATCTAAGGGTTTCTTCGAGAACATGAAGTCAATCATGCTTTTGCACTCTGCAACCGATAGAAATGACTTTTTGTACATGCCCGTTTGAAATTCACTGCAAAATGCCCTTCTTTTCTACTTTCTTGAATGTTCTCAACGCATTAGGTGAAAGAGCGTGTTTGAGCAAGAGTGATGCAGTGTGCGTTTTCCTGATTTTCAAGTGATTTGGGAAACATACTCCTTGTATTTCCACATTGTGTAAGAAACAACATGAAGCTTGCAAGAGATTGAAACAATGAATCCCAAAACGTATTCCAGCAGTGAAAACACACGTTTCTACAAAGACCTTGAAGGAGCAAGCAAAAGCCTGGTGGCTGAGTGTTCTTTCAGAGAGAAACACAGCATTTCATCCTTCTGGAGTGAGTTTTCAGCCTGGAATTCATCTGCGTTTTGTACTGTGCAGAATGTAGCTACCTGCTCGGGGGTTGTGTCATAGAAGCACCTTTCCTGCAGGAGCTCATTGCAACATTCATTGTTTGGCTAAGTTCTTTAGGGTTGGTTTTGGAAGGTCTTTCAACTTTGGCCAAATCCCGCTTCGTACGAAATTTTTTCACAGCGCTGTTTCCAAGTGTCCACAAAGAGCTTCTGCTTGAAACTGTACACATGCACATCTCCCATACTGGTGTGCTCGTTTCACTACCTGGATTTTGGTTTCCTCTTCTTTCTTTGAAATGACAAGCCTTCATTCGCCATGCTACACACACCTTGTAGCAGTATCAGTGTTAAGCATGTTGGTGCTCTCAAATCGCTGTGTATTCTGTGTAGAGAGTATCACTCTCCAGCACTGAATACACAACTTAGAGCTCCATTCCCCACAGACACGGAAACACATCTTTTTGGGAAAGTCCTAATTCAGGTCACTTGGAAATGTAAGGGTTTCTTCGAGAACATGAAGTCAATCATGCTTTTGCACTCTGCAACCGATAGAAATGATTTTTTGTACATGCCCGTTTGAAATTCACTGCAAAATGCCCTTCTTTTCTACTTTCTTGAATGTTCTCAACGCATTAGGTGAAAGAGCGTGTTTGAGCAAGAGTGATGCAGTGTGCGTTTTCCTGATTTTCAAGTGATTTGGGAAACATACTCCTTGTATTTCCACATTGTGTAAGAAACAACATGAAGCTTGCAAGAGATTGAAACAATGAATCCCAAAACGTATTCCAGCAGTGAAAACACACGTTTCTACAAAGACCTTGAAGGAGCAAGCAAAAGCCTGGTGGCTGAGTGTTCTTTCAGAGAGAAACACATGCATTACATCCTTCTGGAGTGAGTTTTCAGCCTGGAATTCATAAGCGTTTTGTACTGTGCAGAATGTAGCTACCTGCTCGGGGGTTGTGTCATAGAAGCACCTTTCCTGCAGGAGCTCATTGCAACATTCATTGTTTGGCTAAGTTCTTTAGGGTTGGTTTTGGAAGGTCTTTCAACTTTGGCCAAATCCCGCTTCGTACGAAATTTTTTCACAGCGCTGTTTCCAAGTGTCCACAAAGAGCTGCTGCTTGAAACTGTACACATGCACATCTCCCATACTGGTATGCTCGTTTCACTACCTGGATTTTGGTTTCCTCTTCTTTCTTTGAAATGACAAGCCTTCATTCGCCATGCTACACACACCTTGTAGCAGTATCAGTGTTAAGCATGTTGGTGCTCTCATAAAGCTGTGTATCCTGTGAAGAGTGAATCACTCGACAATACTAAATACACAACTTAGAGCTCCATTCCCCACAGACACGGAAACACATCTTTTTGGGAAAGTCCTAATTCAGGTCACTTGGAAATGTAAGGGTTTCTTCGAGAACATGAAGTCAATCATGCTTTTGCACTCTGCAACCGATAGAAATGACTTTTTGTACATGCCCGTTTGAAATTCACTGCAAAATGCCCTTCTTTTCTACTTTCTTGAATGTTCTCAACGCATTAGGTGAAAGAGCGTGTTTGAGCAAGAGTGATGCAGTGTGCGTTTTCCTGATTTTCAAGTGATTTGGGAAACATATTCCTTGTATTTCCACATTGTGTAAGAAACAACATGAAGCTTGCAAGAGATTGAAACAATGAATCCCAAAACGTATTCCAGCAGTGAAAACACACGTTTCTACAAAGACCTTGAAGGAGCAAGCAAAAGCCTGGTGGCTGAGTGTTCTTTCAGAGAGAAACACATGCATTTCATCCTTCTGGAGTGAGTTTTCAGCCTGGAATTCATCTGCGTTTTGTACTGTGAGAATGTAGCTACCTGCTCGGGGGTTGTGTCATAGAAGCACCTTTCCTGCAGGAGCTCATTGCAACATTCATTGTTTGGCTAAGTTCTTTAGGGTTGGTTTTGGAAGGTCTTTCAACTTTGGCCAAATCCCGCTTCGTACGAAATTTTTTCACAGCGCTGTTTCCAAGTGTCCACAAAGAGCTGCTGCTTGAAACTGTACACATGCACATCTCCCATACTGGTGTGCTCGTTTCACTACCTGGATTTTGGTTTCCTCTTCTTTCTTTGAAATGACAAGCCTTCATTCGCCATGCTACACACACCTTGTAGCAGTATCAGTGTTAAGCATGTTGGTGCTCTCATAAAGCTGTGTATCCTGTGAAGAGTGAATCACTCTCCAGCACTGAATACACAACTTAGAGCTCCATTCGCCACAGACACGGAAACACATCTTTTTGGGAAAGTCCTAATTCAGGTCACTTGGAAATGTAAGGGTTTCTTCGAGAACATGAAGTCAATCATGCTTTTGCACTCTGCAACCGATAGAAATGACTTTTTGTACATGCCCGTTTGAAATTCACTGCAAAATGCCCTTCTTTTCTACTTTCTTGAATGTTCTCAACGCATTAGGAGAAAGAGCGTGTTTGAGCAAGAGTGATGCAGTGTGCGTTTTCCTGATTTTCAAGTGATTTGGGAAACATATTCCTTGTATTTCCACATTGTGTAAGAAACAACATGAAGCTTGCAAGAGATTGAAACAATGAATCCCAAAACGTATTCCAGCAGTGAAAACACACGTTTCTACAAAGACCTTGAAGGAGCAAGCAAAAGCCTGGTGGCTGAGTGTTCTTTCAGAGAGAAACACATGCATTTCATCCTTCTGGAGTGAGTTTTCAGCCTGGAATTCATATGCGTTTTGTACTGTGCAGAATGTAGCTACCTGCTCGGGGGTTGTGTCATAGAAGCACCTTTCCTGCAGGAGCTCATTGCAACATTCATTGTTTGGCTAAGTTCTTTAGGGTTGGTTTTGGAAGGTCTTTCAACTTTGGCCAAATCCCGCTTCCTACGAAATTTTTTCACAGCGCTGTTTCCAAGTGTCCACAAAGAGCTGCTGCTTGAAACTGTACACATGCACATCTCCCATACTGGTGTGCTCGTTTCACTACCTGGATTTTGGTTTCCTCTTCTTTCTTTGAAATGACAAGCCTTCATTCGCCATGCTACACACACCTTGTAGCAGTATCAGTGTTAAGCATGTTGGTGCTCTCATAAAGCTGTGTATCCTGTGAAGAGTGAATCACTCGACAATACTAAATACACAACTTAGAGCTCCATTCGCCACAGACACGGAAACACATCTTTTTGGGAAAGTCCTAATTCAGGTCACTTGGAAATGTAAGGGTTTCTTCGAGAACATGAAGTCAATCATGCTTTTGCACTCTGCAACCGATAGAAATGACTTTTTGTACATGCCCGTTTGAAATTCACTGCAAAATGCCCTTCTTTTCTACTTTCTTGAATGTTCTCAACGCATTAGGTGAAAGAGCGTGTTTGAGCAAGAGTGATGCAGTGTGCGTTTTCCTGATTTTCAAGTGATTTGGGAAACATACTCCTTGTATTTCCACATTGTGTAAGAAACAACATGAAGCTTGCAAGAGATTGAAACAATGAATCCCAAAACGTATTCCAGCAGTGAAAACACACGTTTCTACAAAGACCTTGAAGGAGCAAGCAAAAGCCTGGTGGCTGAGTGTTCTTTCAGAGAGAAACACATGCATTTCATCCTTCTGGAGTGAGTTTTCAGCCTGGAATTCATCTGCGTTTTGTACTGTGCAGAATGTAGCTACCTGCTCGGGGGTTGTGTCATAGAAGCACCTTTCCTGCAGGAGCTCATTGCAACATTCATTGTTTGGCTAAGTTCTTTAGGGTTGGTTTTGGAAGGTCTTTCAACTTTGGCCAAATCCCGCTTCGTACGAAATTTTTTCACAGCGCTGTTTCCAAGTGTCCACAAAGAGCTTCTGCTTGAAACTGTACACATGCACATCTCCCATACTGGTGTGCTCGTTTCACTACCTGGATTTTGGTTTCCTCTTCTTTCTTTGAAATGACAAGCCTTCATTCGCCATGCTACACACACCTTGTAGCAGTATCAGTGTTAAGCATGTTGGTGCTCTCAAATCGCTGTGTATTCTGTGTAGAGTGTATCACTCTCCAGCACTGAATACACAACTTAGAGCTCCATTCCCCACAGACACGGAAACACATCTTTTTGGGAAAGTCCTAATTCAGGTCACTTGGAAATGTAAGGGTTTCTTCGAGAACATGAAGTCAATCATGCTTTTGCACTCTGCAACCGATAGAAATGATTTTTTGTACATGCCCGTTTGAAATTCACTGCAAAATGCCCTTCTTTTCTACTTTCTTGAATGTTCTCAACGCATTAGGTGAAAGAGCGTGTTTGAGCAAGAGTGATGCAGTGTGCGTTTTCCTGATTTTCAAGTGATTTGGGAAACATACTCCTTGTATTTCCACATTGTGTAAGAAACAACATGAAGCTTGCAAGAGATTGAAACAATGAATCCCAAAACGTATTTCAGCAGTGAAAACACACGTTTCTACAAAGACCTTGAAGGAGCAAGCAAAAGCCTGGTGGCTGAGTGTTCTTTCAGAGAGAAACACATGCATTACATCCTTCTGGAGTGAGTTTTCAGCCTGGAATTCATATGCGTTTTGTACTGTGCAGAATGTAGCTACCTGCTCGGGGGTTGTGTCATAGAAGCACCTTTCCTGCAGGAGCTCATTGCAACATTCATTGTTTGGCTAAGTTCTTTAGGGTTGGTTTTGGAAGGTCTTTCAACTTTGGCCAAATCCCGCTTCGTACGAAATTTTTTCACAGCGCTGTTTCCAAGTGTCCACAAAGAGCTGCTGCTTGAAACTGTACACATGCACATCTCCCATACTGGTGTGCTCGTTTCACTACCTGGATTTTGGTTTCCTCTTCTTTCTTTGAAATGACAAGCCTTCATTCGCCATGCTACACACACCTTGTAGCAGTATCAGTGTTAAGCATGTTGGTGCTCTCATAAAGCTGTGTATCCTGTGAAGAGTGAATCACTCGACAATACTAAATACACAACTTAGAGCTCCATTCCCCACAGACACGGAAACACATCTTTTTGGGAAAGTCCTAATTCAGGTCACTTGGAAATGTAAGGGTTTCTTCGAGAACATGAAGTCAATCATGCTTTTGCACTCTGCAACCGATAGAAATGACTTTTTGTACATGCCCGTTTGAAATTCACTGCAAAATGCCCTTCTTTTCTACTTTCTTGAATGTTCTCAACGCATTAGGAGAAAGAGCGTGTTTGAGCAAGAGTGATGCAGTGTGCGTTTTCCTGATTTTCAAGTGATTTGGGAAACATATTCCTTGTATTTCCACATTGTGTAAGAAACAACATGAAGCTTGCAAGAGATTGAAACAATGAATCCCAAAACGTATTCCAGCAGTGAAAACACACGTTTCTACAAAGACCTTGAAGGAGCAAGCAAAAGCCTGGTGGCTGAGTGTTCTTTCAGAGAGAAACACATGCATTTCATCCTTCTGGAGTGAGTTTTCAGCCTGGAATTCATATGCGTTTTGTACTGTGCAGAATGTAGCTACCTGCTCGGGGGTTGTGTCATAGAAGCACCTTTCCTGCAGGAGCTCATTGCAACATTCATTGTTTGGCTAAGTTCTTTAGGGTTGGTTTTGGAAGGTCTTTCAACTTTGGCCAAATCCCGCTTCGTACGAAATTTTTTCACAGCGCTGTTTCCAAGTGTCCACAAAGAGCTGCTGCTTGAAACTGTACACATGCACATCTCCCATACTGGTGTGCTCGTTTCACTACCTGGATTTTGGTTTCCTCTTCTTTCTTTGAAATGACAAGCCTTCATTCGCCATGCTACACACACCTTGTAGCAGTATCAGTGTTAAGCATGTTGGTGCTCTCATAAAGCTGTGTATCCTGTGAAGAGTGAATCACTCTACAATACTAAATACACAACTTAGAGCTCCATTCCCCACAGACACGGAAACACATCTTTTTGGGAAAGTCCTAATTCAGGTCACTTGGAAATGTAAGGGTTTCTTCGAGAACATGAAGTCAATCATGCTTTTGCACTCTGCAACCGATAGAAATGACTTTTTGTACATGCCCGTTTGAAATTCACTGCAAAATGCCCTTCTTTTCTACTTTCTTGAATGTTCTCAACGCATTAGGAGAAAGAGCGTGTTTGAGCAAGAGTGATGCAGTGTGCGTTTTCCTGATTTTCAAGTGATTTGGGAAACATATTCCTTGTATTTCCACATTGTGTAAGAAACAACATGAAGCTTGCAAGAGATTGAAACAATGAATCCCAAAACGTATTCCAGCAGTGAAAACACACGTTTCTACAAAGACCTTGAAGGAGCAAGCAAAAGCCTGGTGGCTGAGTGTTCTTTCAGAGAGAAACACATGCATTTCATCCTTCTGGAGTGAGTTTTCAGCCTGGAATTCATATGCGTTTTGTACTGTGCAGAATGTAGCTACCTGCTCGGGGGTTGTGTCATAGAAGCACCTTTCCTGCAGGAGCTCATTGCAACATTCATTGTTTGGCTAAGTTCTTTAGGGTTGGTTTTGGAAGGTCTTTCAACTTTGGCCAAATCCCGCTTCGTACGAAATTTTTTCACAGCGCTGTTTCCAAGTGTCCACAAAGAGCTGCTGCTTGAAACTGTACACATGCACATCTCCCATACTGGTGTGCTCGTTTCACTACCTGGATTTTGGTTTCCTCTTCTTTCTTTGAAATGACAAGCCTTCATTCGCCATGCTACACACACCTTGTAGCAGTATCAGTGTTAAGCATGTTGGTGCTCTCAAAACGCTGTGTATCCTGTGAAGAGTGAATCACTCGACAATACTAAATACACAACTTAGAGCTCCATTCGCCACAGACACGGAAACACATCTTTTTGGGAAAGTCCTAATTCAGGTCACTTGGAAATGTAAGGGTTTCTTCGAGAACATGAAGTCAATCATGCTTTTGCACTCTGCAACCGATAGAAATGACTTTTTGTACATGCCCGTTTGAAATTCACTGCAAAATGCCCTTCTTTTCTACTTTCTTGAATGTTCTCAACGCATTAGGTGAAAGAGCGTGTTTGAGCAAGAGTGATGCAGTGTGCGTTTTCCTGATTTTCAAGTGATTTGGGAAACATACTCCTTGTATTTCCACATTGTGTAAGAAACAACATGAAGCTTGCAAGAGATTGAAACAATGAATCCCAAAACGTATTCCAGCAGTGAAAACACACGTTTCTACAAAGACCTTGAAGGAGCAAGCAAAAGCCTGGTGGCTGAGTGTTCTTTCAGAGAGAAACACATGCATTTCATCCTTCTGGAGTGAGTTTTCAGCCTGGAATTCATCTGCGTTTTGTACTGTGCAGAATGTAGCTACCTGCTCGGGGGTTGTGTCATAGAAGCACCTTTCCTGCAGGAGCTCATTGCAACATTCATTGTTTGGCTAAGTTCTTTAGGGTTGGTTTTGGAAGGTCTTTCAACTTTGGCCAAATCCCGCTTCGTACGAAATTTTTTCACAGCGCTGTTTCCAAGTGTCCACAAAGAGCTGCTGCTTGAAACTGTACACATGCACATCTCCCATACTGGTGTGCTCGTTTCACTACCTGGATTTTGGTTTCCTCTTCTTTCTTTGAAATGACAAGCCTTCATTCGCCATGCTACACACACCTTGTAGCAGTATCAGTGTTAAGCATGTTGGTGCTCTCAAATCGCTGTGTATTCTGTGTAGAGTGTATCACTCTCCAGCACTGAATACACAACTTAGAGCTCCATTCCCCACAGACACGGAAACACACCTTTTTGGGAAAGTCCTAATTCAGGTCACTTGGAAATGTAAGGGTTTCTTCGAGAACATGAAGTCAATCATGCTTTTGCACTCTGCAACCGATAGAAATGATTTTTTGTACATGCCCGTTTGAAATTCACTGCAAAATGCCCTTCTTTTCTACTTTCTTGAATGTTCTCAACGCATTAGGTGAAAGAGCGTGTTTGAGCAAGAGTGATGCAGTGTGCGTTTTCCTGATTTTCAAGTGATTTGGGAAACATACTCCTTGTATTTCCACATTGTGTAAGAAACAACATGAAGCTTGCAAGAGATTGAAACAATGAATCCCAAAACGTATTCCAGCAGTGAAAACACACGTTTCTACAAAGACCTTGAAGGAGCAAGCAAAAGCCTGGTGGCTGAGTGTTCTTTCAGAGAGAAACACATGCATTTCATCCTTCTGGAGTGAGTTTTCAGCCTGGAATTCATCTGCGTTTTGTACTGTGCAGAATGTAGCTACCTGCTCGGGGGTTGTGTCATAGAAGCACCTTTCCTGCAGGAGCTCATTGCAACATTCATTGTTTGGCTAAGTTCTTTAGGGTTGGTTTTGGAAGGTCTTTCAACTTTGGCCAAATCCCGCTTCGTACGAAATTTTTTCACAGCGCTGTTTCCAAGTGTCCACAAAGAGCTTCTGCTTGAAACTGTACACATGCACATCTCCCATACTGGTGTGCTCGTTTCACTACCTGGATTTTGGTTTCCTCTTCTTTCTTTGAAATGACAAGCCTTCATTCGCCATGCTACACACACCTTGTAGCAGTATCAGTGTTAAGCATGTTGGTGCTCTCAAATCGCTGTGTATTCTGTGTAGAGTGTATCACTCTCCAGCACTGAATACACAACTTAGAGCTCCATTCCCCACAGACACGGAAACACATCTTTTTGGGAAAGTCCTAATTCAGGTCACTTGGAAATGTAAGGGTTTCTTCGAGAACATGAAGTCAATCATGCTTTTGCACTCTGCAACCGATAGAAATGATTTTTTGTACATGCCCGTTTGAAATTCACTGCAAAATGCCCTTCTTTTCTACTTTCTTGAATGTTCTCAACGCATTAGGTGAAAGAGCGTGTTTGAGCAAGAGTGATGCAGTGTGCGTTTTCCTGATTTTCAAGTGATTTGGGAAACATACTCCTTGTATTTCCACATTGTGTAAGAAACAACATGAAGCTTGCAAGAGATTGAAACAATGAATCCCAAAACGTATTCCAGCAGTGAAAACACACGTTTCTACAAAGACCTTGAAGGAGCAAGCAAAAGCCTGGTGGCTGAGTGTTCTTTCAGAGAGAAACACATGCATTACATCCTTCTGGAGTGAGTTTTCAGCCTGGAATTCATATGCGTTTTGTACTGTGCAGAATGTAGCTACCTGCTCGGGGGTTGTGTCATAGAAGCACCTTTCCTGCAGGAGCTCATTGCAACATTCATTGTTTGGCTAAGTTCTTTAGGGTTGGTTTTGGAAGGTCTTTCAACTTTGGCCAAATCCCGCTTCGTACGAAATTTTTTCACAGCGCTGTTTCCAAGTGTCCACAAAGAGCTGCTGCTTGAAACTGTACACATGCACATCTCCCATACTGGTGTGCTCGTTTCACTACCTGGATTTTGGTTTCCTCTTCTTTCTTTGAAATGACAAGCCTTCATTCGCCATGCTACACACACCTTGTAGCAGTATCAGTGTTAAGCATGTTGGTGCTCTCATAAAGCTGTGTATCCTGTGAAGAGTGAATCACTCGACAATACTAAATACACAACTTAGAGCTCCATTCCCCACAGACACGGAAACACATCTTTTTGGGAAAGTCCTAATTCAGGTCACTTGGAAATGTAAGGGTTTCTTCGAGAACATGAAGTCAATCATGCTTTTGCACTCTGCAACCGATAGAAATGACTTTTTGTACATGCCCGTTTGAAATTCACTGCAAAATGCCCTTCTTTTCTACTTTCTTGAATGTTCTCAACGCATTAGGAGAAAGAGCGTGTTTGAGCAAGAGTGATGCAGTGTGCGTTTTCCTGATTTTCAAGTGATTTGGGAAACATATTCCTTGTATTTCCACATTGTGTAAGAAACAACATGAAGCTTGCAAGAGATTGAAACAATGAATCCCAAAACGTATTCCAGCAGTGAAAACACACGTTTCTACAAAGACCTTGAAGGAGCAAGCAAAAGCCTGGTGGCTGAGTGTTCTTTCAGAGAGAAACACATGCATTTCATCCTTCTGGAGTGAGTTTTCAGCCTGGAATTCATATGCGTTTTGTACTGTGCAGAATGTAGCTACCTGCTCGGGGGTTGTGTCATAGAAGCACCTTTCCTGCAGGAGCTCATTGCAACATTCATTGTTTGGCTAAGTTCTTTAGGGTTGGTTTTGGAAGGTCTTTCAACTTTGGCCAAATCCCGCTTCGTACGAAATTTTTTCACAGCGCTGTTTCCAAGTGTCCACAAAGAGCTGCTGCTTGAAACTGTACACATGCACATCTCCCATACTGGTGTGCTCGTTTCACTACCTGGATTTTGGTTTCCTCTTCTTTCTTTGAAATGACAAGCCTTCATTCGCCATGCTACACACACCTTGTAGCAGTATCAGTGTTAAGCATGTTGGTGCTCTCATAAAGCTGTGTATCCTGTGAAGAGTGAATCACTCTACAATACTAAATACACAACTTAGAGCTCCATTCCCCACAGACACGGAAACACATCTTTTTGGGAAAGTCCTAATTCAGGTCACTTGGAAATGTAAGGGTTTCTTCGAGAACATGAAGTCAATCATGCTTTTGCACTCTGCAACCGATAGAAATGACTTTTTGTACATGCCCGTTTGAAATTCACTGCAAAATGCCCTTCTTTTCTACTTTCTTGAATGTTCTCAACGCATTAGGAGAAAGAGCGTGTTTGAGCAAGAGTGATGCAGTGTGCGTTTTCCTGATTTTCAAGTGATTTGGGAAACATATTCCTTGTATTTCCACATTGTGTAAGAAACAACATGAAGCTTGCAAGAGATTGAAACAATGAATCCCAAAACGTATTCCAGCAGTGAAAACACACGTTTCTACAAAGACCTTGAAGGAGCAAGCAAAAGCCTGGTGGCTGAGTGTTCTTTCAGAGAGAAACACATGCATTTCATCCTTCTGGAGTGAGTTTTCAGCCTGGAATTCATATGCGTTTTGTACTGTGCAGAATGTAGCTACCTGCTTGGGGGTTGTGTCATAGAAGCACCTTTCCTGCAGGAGCTCATTGCAACATTCATTGTTTGGCTAAGTTCTTTAGGGTTGGTTTTGGAAGGTCTTTCAACTTTGGCCAAATCCCGCTTCGTACGAAATTTTTTCACAGCGCTGTTTCCAAGTGTCCACAAAGAGCTGCTGCTTGAAACTGTACACATGCACATCTCCCATACTGGTGTGCTCGTTTCACTACCTGGATTTTGGTTTCCTCTTCTTTCTTTGAAATGACAAGCCTTCATTCGCCATGCTACACACACCTTGTAGCAGTATCAGTGTTAAGCATGTTGGTGCTCTCAAAACGCTGTGTATCCTGTGAAGAGTGAATCACTCGACAATACTAAATACACAACTTAGAGCTCCATTCGCCACAGACACGGAAACACATCTTTTTGGGAAAGTCCTAATTCAGGTCACTTGGAAATGTAAGGGTTTCTTCGAGAACATGAAGTCAATCATGCTTTTGCACTCTGCAACCGATAGAAATGACTTTTTGTACATGCCCGTTTGAAATTCACTGCAAAATGCCCTTCTTTTCTACTTTCTTGAATGTTCTCAACGCATTAGGAGAAAGAGCGTGTTTGAGCAAGAGTGATGCAGTGTGCGTTTTCCTGATTTTCAAGTGATTTGGGAAACATATTCCTTGTATTTCCACATTGTGTAAGAAACAACATGAAGCTTGCAAGAGATTGAAACAATGAATCCCAAAACGTATTCCAGCAGTGAAAACACACGTTTCTACAAAGACCTTGAAGGAGCAAGCAAAAGCCTGGTGGCTGAGTGTTCTTTCAGAGAGAAACACATGCATTTCATCCTTCTGGAGTGAGTTTTCAGCCTGGAATTCATATGCGTTTTGTACTGTGCAGAATGTAGCTACCTGCTCGGGGGTTGTGTCATAGAAGCACCTTTCCTGCAGGAGCTCATTGCAACATTCATTGTTTGGCTAAGTTCTTTAGGGTTGGTTTTGGAAGGTCTTTCAACTTTGGCCAAATCCCGCTTCGTACGAAATTTTTTCACAGCGCTGTTTCCAAGTGTCCACAAAGAGCTGCTGCTTGAAACTGTACACATGCACATCTCCCATACTGGTGTGCTCGTTTCACTACCTGGATTTTGGTTTCCTCTTCTTTCTTTGAAATGACAAGCCTTCATTCGCCATGCTACACACACCTTGTAGCAGTATCAGTGTTAAGCATGTTGGTGCTCTCAAAACGCTGTGTATCCTGTGAAGAGTGAATCACTCGACAATACTAAATACACAACTTAGAGCTCCATTCGCCACAGACACGGAAACACATCTTTTTGGGAAAGTCCTAATTCAGGTCACTTGGAAATCTAAGGGTTTCTTCGAGAACATGAAGTCAATCATGCTTTTGCACTCTGCAACCGATAGAAATGACTTTTTGTACATGCCCGTTTGAAATTCACTGCAAAATGCCCTTCTTTTCTACTTTCTTGAATGTTCTCAACGCATTAGGTGAAAGAGCGTGTTTGAGCAAGAGTGATGCAGTGTGCGTTTTCCTGATTTTCAAGTGATTTGGGAAACATACTCCTTGTATTT
>NW_027669754.1:0-109000 GCF_964146895.1 Miniopterus schreibersii | reverse complement strand
TGTGTGTGTGTGTGTGATGGCAAGGATGGTTTAATATTTGTATAGGTTACCAGGGACTCTGGGGGAAATTTACTTTTGTGGGGAAAAGAAAAGTCAGCTGTATAGGTTTCTCATTTTTCCCATGTGTCTGCCTAAATGAAGAGAGGTGGGTAGTCAAGAATAGTGAGTCGTCAGTGAACTATACATTTTTATAAAGCTTAGGGTGATATAGCTAGTTATTGTACTGCACAGATGAGTGTATCATTTTGACCACACCCCTTAGATAACAATGGCACAGATCAGGCCGTTAGTCAGCTGCATTTCATATTCTGTTCAAATGCACTTATTAATTTGGTGGATGAAAGAGTTGAGTAGTCATCAACATTTATCAACTATTGTACTTGATGGCCTGCAGAGCACTGTGCCAGGTGCTATGGAAAATCAAAGAAAATAAAAGACTTGTTTCTGCCCTCAGCTTAGAAATCAATAGGAAAGACCCACCAGAAATCCTCATCCAATCAGCTGCAGAGACATTGAAATATACAGAATCCTTTAGACAAAGTACCTCTAAGGAAGAGTCTTTGTCTTGTCATCTCTGTACCTCCAGCATGTAGGCCTGAGGCTGACACAGAGTAAGTATCTAGTAAGTTACTTGCTCTGTGAATAAATTATAGCATGATTGACATTTTGGGTTGGGCCTGATTAATTGGAACAGGATAATATTTTTCCTTCAATTTTGATGGAAAAAGAGACATCCCCCCTCCCCAAAGTTGCAGTTCATTTCAGGATCTTGGTAAAAAATTAAAATATCCAGAGTATAATCTGAGGTCAGTGCTTATTAAATTGAGCCCATTTTTTCCTCTACGTCTTACACATCTCCATTTATATTATCCTATAGTTAATAGAGTTCTTGTAACTAACATCCTGAGATAATGCTAGATTATCCTGAGGCAATTCAAAATGATTAATCGTCAAAGAAAACTAATTTTAACTCAGTTTATTCATTTCCTAAGGCAGGAAATAGGAAACTCGTTTTTAAAGACTGCTAACAACCATAGTTAAAGCAAAACATTTGTGTTTTCCCATCAGAGCACCTAGAGTACCACCATCCCAATTTGCCGAACATTTAGTAAAATTTTCTAGCATATTGCAAATCTGCCATATCTCAGGTTCAGTAAAAAACTTACTATGCCATGAGTTACGGAAGCTGAAGTAGTAAGTTTAGGAGTGTTCTAAGATTTCTCAGTTGAGTAGCTCTTGGTACTAGAAGTGAGGTCCCAGACTATCTGGCCGTCACCCAGAAGTCTGTTACCAATGCAGAGTCCCAGGAACCTTCCTAGACCTGCGTTATAACAAGATCCCTGGGTGAGTGTGAATAAAGTGTGAGAAGCACTGCTCTAGGCAAATATCTTTCAAGCCTTTTAAATTATTACCTATAATAGGAAATACACGTGTGCCTATGGGGGCACAAACACACACACAATTAAAGCAAAGTTTAACAAAATAATAATTCTATATGTGATGATTTCTGATATGTTGTGTTTTCTTCTCATTTCACTTTTTAAAAATTAAATACTGGATTGCCTTCACTGTCTTCTGTAATAGGTCAACAGACCATATATTGTTTTAAAAATCACTACTGCAGTAAATGGAAAATCATTGATGAAATCTGTGGATGCATAGAATATGTATTAAATAGGGTAAATAGAGTGGGTATGGCAACCAGTGAGAAGACTATTTCAGGCATTTTAGGTTAGAGCTAACTCAAACTTCAGGATCACCTGGAGGGCTTTTTTAAAGCACAGAATACTAGGATAGGGCCTAATAATTTTCACGTGAAGCAAGTTCTCCAGTTACTGCTAATGCTGCGGACTCTGGGACCACACTGAGACCCTCTGGTCTGTATTAGTAAAGATGGTGATAAAGAAAGTGGATATCACATATGTTTAGGGGTAAAGCTTACAGAACTTGGTGGTTAATCAGTATGAGCTGGAATCTGTAAAAACACGTAGAGGAGGTAAATATTAGAAAGCAAGTTTGTCTTTGTAGTAGAGATGACATTGTCAAGAAAGAAAGAATCATAATTTGTTTTATGGGGTTGCTTTACCTTGGGCAAAGGATGAGAAATGGTTCTTTAAAAAAAGAATCCCCTTTGCATTTCTAAAAGACCTCTTGTTTGGGGTTTTATTTATTTATTTATTTATTTATTTATTTATTTATTTATTTATTTTTAAGCAATTAGAGTAAAAGTCCTCTTATATTAGAATACCGTTAGGCTTAACTAGGAGGGTCAAAAGACATAATTAGTATAATGTGCCCATGCCCTGTATAGCACCTTCTTTTGCCTGATGTCACCAATATCTTTCTTCCTGTTAGCAGAAGGAGGCTCAGCAGAGGACCAAGTTTACATACACACTGAGTCATTGGTGGGTAAAGCTTCTAATAGGGCCCAGGTTTTTCAGCTTTGTGTCATACTGAGAATATGTCAGTCAGGCTTTGTGTAGTTATGGCTTTTTCAGGGTGTACTCTGCAACCAAGCCTCAGGAAATCACGTGACACTTATGCTCAAGTGTTATTCAACACTATTCATGTATTATAGGGATTATAATGATGAGTTGAGATAGGAGCTCTCCAAGTTATTTACAGTAGAATGTAAAGTGATTATGATATAAGGCAGAGTCTGGTTTGAGCTTTAAGATGGTTATATAGTACAGAGAGTCAAGGGAGCATATCAGTCACATCTAGAACAACCTTGTCAGTGAAGTGGCAGTTAACTAAATTGCTTTTCTAATGCTACTTCAATATATTCAAATGAATAAAAATATTAATATACGATCACATTATATTTTTATACAACTCTAAATTTTTTCAATGTGTTATGTACAGGCGTGTCCCAAAAGAATGTCTACTCACTTTAACAGCTGATAGCTCAATTTTGAAAATGAAATGTATTTTAATAAACACTGCCTTTATAATTATTCAAAGTGTGTGTATACATTTTTGGGGGAACACCCTATATTAGATACAAATGAAACTGCAGAATCAAGAAAAATTCAATTTACAGCATTAACGTGATGGATGGTTCCATACTAATGAGATAAAATCCCTGCTTACAGTGTAAATTTCTATAGTTGAGCGTTTTAAAGTGAGGGTTTTGAGGCCAGGCAGCTTGAGTTTGAATCCTGATTTTGTTGCTCCCATTGTATATGCCCCTGCACAAGTTGTATAGCCTCTCTAGTTTTATCAATAAAATGGGGCTCCTAGCTTATGGGACTGTTGTGAAGACTGAATAAATTCGTACACGTAAAATGAATGGACAGCTCCAGAGATGATGATAAATATGCAGTGGTTCCTGGCGATTATTACTGACTACTGTGGCAAAGATTATTTTGAACTCAGTATATATTTTTAAATCCTCATCTGAGGATATGTTTTTATTGATTTTTTTTTTTTTTAGAGAGAGAGGGAGAAAGAGAGAGAGAAACATCGATGTGGGAGAGAAACTTTGATCAGTTGCCTCCAATATGCACCCTGACTGGGGATCAAACCTGCAACCTAGGTATGTAGGACAACACTCCAGCCAACAGCCACCCGGCCAGGGTTGAACTCAGTATTCTTGCCGTTGAATGTCATATAGTTCTCTCACTTGCATTCATATTACTATGAAACTTGTCTCTGATATTGAGCTATGACATATCTGGCACTTTGTTAACAGAACTGCATCATTAACTTATTTGTCTATCTCTGAGAGAAAGTAAATACATACCTATTTCTTTAAATGAGAAATACAGTTATCATATGGGCTAAATTAGGTAAGTGAGTATTCTCACTGCAGCAATCTCACACCTATTCTCTCCCCAGGAATTAACTTAAAAATCAAGTCATTGAGAATGACTCAATTCAGAAAACTTGAAGTTCTTTCCCTGTGGCCTATCTACAAAAAAAAACAAAAACAAAAAAATGGGTGTGGCTCAGCGGTTGAGCATCGACCTAGGATCCAGGAGATCTTGGTTCGATTCCTGGTCAGGGCACATGCCCAGGTTTCGGCTCAATCCCCAGTGGGGGACGTGCAGGAGGCAACCAATCAATGACTCTCTCTCATCGTTGATGTTTCTATCTCTTTCTCCCTCTCTCTTCTTCTCTCTGAAATCAATAAAGATGTATATTTTTTTAAAAGATCCTTTCCCTGCCTATTAATTTTTATTTTTTAAAAAATGATGTGATCAGAACATGGTTTGGTAGCATGAAATCAAAGTCCATCAATTTAGAAAATCTTGTATTCATTTCTATACTATGGGTACCAGGTCTGATTTTATTTAAGATCAATCTTGGAAGATAAATAGAATTGTTTTAAAGGAAAGGGTATTCAGATGGTGGATATAGCTTAAGCACAGGTATGAAAGTAAGAATATATGTTTTTTGTCTCGGGGTCAATAAGTTATGTGATTTAGCTAAAGCAAAGGATATGTGAAAGGGAGTAATGAGAGGTTAAATTAGGAAGGTAGATTCCAGCCATTTCCTGGAGGACTTTGCATATCAGAATGAGAAATCAGGCATGTACTCTTCCCTCCCCTGTTCCTACTTCTGCTTTTGTTTTTGAGCCATAAAGTGCTATAAACAGAATTGTGCTTTAGAAAGATTGGTCTGGAGACATAGTGTTTGAATAGGGTGGTATGGGGGAGTACCCAGAGAAAAGTAAATCAGAAAGAAGATTACAATAGTTCAACTAAAAGTATCCACAGCCTAAAGAGAGAGGTAATAGAAAGAAAATAATAGCATATGAGGAATGTCATTATGTTAGACTACAGGATTTTGCAATATATTATATGTGAATATTGACAGAATGGGGAGAGTTTAAAACTATTATCAAAATTTTAGCCTGAAGGGATGGTAGTGGCAATAAGAAGGAAGTTGGGATAGTCTGGTTTTGTGGAAAGTAATAAAGAGGCCTTGGAAGTGTTGAATTGGGGCCTAGCAGAATATCGAAGTACAGGTACCCAACAGGAAATTAGGTAAATCTGGAAGTAGAAGTAGGGATACAAATTTGGGGGTTGTCTTGAAGATTACAGTTGACCTTGTGAAAGATCACATGGGAGAAAAAGTAAGATGACAAGAGACAGCTGACACAGGAATATTAAGAGGGAAGGAAGAGGAAAGGAATTAGGAAGGGAATAGTGAAGAACCAAGAGAGCCAAGTATTCATAACCGACAGGGGAGAGCTGCAGAATGGGGAGGTGGTCTGGAGCCTGCAAAGGGGGCTGTAGGATTTGATTATTGGAATTCACTGCATAACGTTGAAGCCCAAGGCTTATGCCAAGTGGTGACTAATGTGGAGTAGAAGTAATTAGTAGTAGTAGGAACTATTAATTTGGGAAGGCCAAACTGTTGGTAGATGAATTCACCAAGGATATTGGCAGGAGATAGAGTGGAAGGACTACGACAAACCCCTAGGAGAAGGAACACTGTCAAGGAAGACAGAGGGTTCAAAAAGTCAATGACTTGGGCTTCCACTGAGCAGAGAAGAGTCGGTGAGTCAAAGTGGAGGAGTAGTGCAGAAAGAATGATAAAATGCAGGGCACTTTCAGCTTCCTTCCGGTGTTTAAAAACCCTAATCCTAGCTTCTACACTTACTATGTCTTTGGGTAAATTACCTAACCTTGCTAAGCTTCAGTTTCTTCATCTGTGAAAACAAGATAAAAATAGTGTCTGCCTGATAGGATTATTGTGAGAATTAAATTAGATAATTCATAATGTAAAGCATGTAGCACAGAGCCTGCCGAGTAAACATGTTAGATAGATGTTTTTGCTGCTGCTGCTGTTGGTGACGTTGACATGTGTAACGGATAGGTAGTTCTTGCATAAAGTGGGCTGTGCTGTGTCACTGAGTGCAGCATAGGATAGATAGCACTGTAGCCAGTGTCACTCCTGACACTAAAAAGTATTAATACCAGTGGTTCTTCACATCTCTCACCTCTAAGTGGTAAGACTGACCTACCCAGAAGCATGTTTGTATTATCACAGAAACATGTTTTTTGGTAAACTTGAGGAGGATAGGAGTGTTAATGGGATCAAGGGAAATTGTTCACAATAGAACAAGACCAACAGAATGGGCCAGTAGATTTGTACCACACCAAAATAAATTGTGGGAGAGTTTCATATAATTATATTTCTGGAGTTGAAGGTGGCAATACCAGGGATTAGAAATAAACCTGGAAGACCATGCTAGCTGTAGAAAGCTAGGCCGATGCTTATGGAAAACATACAAATACAGCAAAAAGAATTCCAGGTGTCCAAATGAGACAGGCCATAAGAGCTAAGATGAAAGGGAGACTACCTTTTTTTTTTTTTAAGTTAAGTGATCTTCACATGGCCCATGGAACTTCAATTTTAGGAAAACATAGCTTTGAAAACAGTTATGCTGAGTTCTAAGGGACTTTACCCATTCTCCTAACCCTTGGAATTTGCTCTTGTAGGAGTTTGTTTTTTAAATGTTTGGTCACACGAAAGTAAATCTTTGACTTCAGAGAGTTTACATTCTACCACTTACTACTTTTTCTTGCTGTTTTCCACAGGTAAATGGCCAAGACCTAAAGAACCTGCTGCACCAGGATGCTGTAAACCTCTTTCGTAACGCAGGCTATGCCGTGTCCCTGAGAGTGCAGCACAGGGTAGGTGTCGTGTAGGTGTCGTGTTATTTGCTGCTAGGAACCTGGCACCAGGCTTTTGTACCTTTCTTGTGAATAAACCCTGTGATGTACTCTTCAGTGGTGTGTTTGGCTTTTTTTCCTTTCGCTCCCATTCTTTTTTTTCTTGTTAATCCTTACCCGAGGATATTTTTTCCAATGCTTTTCAGAGAGAGAGTGGGAGGGAGGGAGGGAGGGGGGAGAGAGGGACATCGATTGGTTGTCTCCCACACGCACTCCGACTGGGGGCAGGGAGCGAACCCACAGCCCAGGTATGTGCCCTTGAACCCTCTACCCTTCGGTGTGCAGGCCGACACTAACCACTGGGACACACAGGCCAGGGCCACTCCCGCTCTTTTGAACAGCTTGTGTGGCAAGGGTCTTCTGGAACTCTGCTTATCATCAAAGGAAATTCATCACAGTATCTTTTGCAACCCAGGTCCTAGCTTCAAGGTAATGTACCTTAAAGATAAAACTTGACAACCAAATTGAAATAAATGGGGAAAAAATACAACCACAATCAGTTTTTCAGTAGAGAAGGAAAACATATGTCTGCCATTGAACATTCTTGTTTATAAAACTCTAAGTACAAAGATGGTGGGCTTCCTCATACCTAGTCACTGTGTGCTTTTCCCTTTCACCTCCACGAACCATTTACTTATCAGTTTGGTGACGCTCCTGACCAAAGCCCTGATGCTCAAAGGTGAGCTCCAGGAGAACGGAAAATGGAATTCAGGATTCAGTCAAGGCAGCACCTATCCCTGTATCCACTTCTTAGGTCAGGTGTCTTATAATTTGAATGATGGAAAGAGAAGCCTATAGACATAATTCCTCCCATAGCAAGGATTTTGGGGGCATTTGCAACACAGGTTCAAGGTGTCTTTAAAGTTCTTTTCTCTTAACTTGATGCCTGGATGTGATTTCTTTTTACTGACTTACCTCTGAATCTGTTTACCTCCATTCCATACAGATTTCACCTTTGTCCGTGTCCAGTGTTACACAATAGGGGATGAAGGACACAACCGCATCTTAGAAGGGAGTGGGTGCCTTTTGAGAATTGTAAAGTATTTCCAAATAATGGCATTACACCGATGTGCAACTTACGGTTAGATAACAGATCATTTAAATAACATCGCTCAGATCTGCTCTTATTGTACTCTAATGACTGATAATCTTTCTAAGTAAACGTTCTAGGAAGATGGACGTCCCCCCTCATCCCGCCCAGTAATTTTCAGGTTTCTTATAGGATCGATGGACTTCATTTCATATCTTCATTTCCTGATATGATACACGTAGAACTTGGTGGAAGCAGTACAAAAGCAGAAAGGTGTTATCTGATTTACCTTCAGGGTTCCGTTAGGTCAGTAGCACAGCAAAGTCAGATGCCTCCCCATAAGACTTACTTTGTTTCCAACAAATTGGTGACATTGATGTATCAAGTAAGAACAAACGGAGAGGACACCCTCTGCTAGGTAGTGCCTGGATTTGCAGCTTTGGGTAGTCTAGAGACTGTAGACCCAAGTAATGTGTCAACCCAGATATTTCAGTTGTTGTAAACACACATTGGTCACTAGAGTTAACATTTCTCTTTCCCTTCCAGTTACAGGTGCAAAATGGGCCTATAGGACATCGAGGTGAAGGGGAGCCGAGTGGTATTCCCATACCTATGGTGCTGGTGCCATTGTTTGCCCTCGCCATGGTAGCAGCCTGGGCCTTCATGAGATACCGGCAACAACTTTGAAAAGCTTGCTTTCTCCCAGTGCTCCTGATGAGGAGAACATTTCTTCCTTTCTCTCATCCTCCCTGCCATTCTCCCATATCTTTCCCTCACTTTGCATAGCTCACACATGATTTAAAGAGACTGCTTCCCAGCCTAGAACCTTGCTGTTCAAAATCTCCAAGTCCTCGTTTTCTAATGGGAGAGGAAAGGCATTGTTTGAAGGAAAGCTGAAGAAAAGACTTGCTTAGAACAAATGAGGAGTTGGACATTTTACTAGGACCGCCAGTAGAAGTTCAGCTACAGCCAAAGAGGGAAAAGTCCAGTCTTCCCGTCACCATGGTGATACCTATTTTCTTAGCTGGCATGCTGCAAAGGCCAGCGGTGTGATATAAGAGGAAGAGAGGATTTTTCTTTTTAATGATCTTCCTTGGGAAGTTTTTGTGGTCTTTATTTACTTTCTGACAACATACTTGGGTGCCTGTATCAAACAAAACATAATGAGGAGACCATTTTTACTTTTTAAAAAACAAATATATATCTACACATGTATACACATATATGCATAAATGATAGTATAACAGTGATGCCTTATGGAGAGGTAAAGAGGTAGAAAGCTGCCCTGGTTTCTAGGTTCCTGATGTAAGGGATGATCTTAATTGAGGGAGTGAGAGAGAGCCTGACAGGATGCCCAATCTGAGTCATTAAAAAAAAAAAAACACACAAAAAACTAAAGCAACTAATTTAAAATCTTAGAATTCTTATTTCTTCTCATAATAATTAAGGTGAAATTGAGGCAAAATTCCATAATCCAGCTTTGCGCATGTCAATCTGTTCGAAAACCTTTGAGATTTAAAGATAAATCTTGCCAATCTCTGGTCTGCCCTAGTGACTTTTTTGATACCTTACAGTCCTGTGAAAGTATCAGCTGGAATGATTGTGGTCAGAGCACTAGTGATGGGGCCAAACCAACCCAAAGAAAAAACTCTAAAAAGAAAGAAGATAGTGCCTCCAAGGTGGTGCCCGAGCGCTCAGGCTATCAGCCAGTCTTTCCGGTTTCTAGTAACAGGCAAATCTTAGCGAAGGAACTGCTCCTGGGCAGCATGGGCATGAAACCAGCCGTGCTTCTGATTCAGTTCAGTTTAGAGGGTTTGGATTGCTAGTTGTTGTTTTTTTAAAAAAAAGTTCTTAACACTGGGCTTTTAATGAATGAACAATTTTGTGGGGAAGGGAAGAAAAGGTTTGTTTGTTTAGGAGGGAGGGAAGCTCCGTAGGGAAACCTTGAGGGAAGGATGCGGAGGAATGGATGCTGGGGAATACTAAGGCTAATAAGAAGGTAGGGACATCCTGGTTATGTGCTGCTGAAGGGTGGTTTTAAAGCACTCAGGAGAGCTGGCCCAAGGCTAATTTCCTGGCTTCAAGAAAATCATTTCCATAGTCCAAATATACCGGCTAGACCATCGGCCTTATGCATACAATCTTGACAACAAGAGTATGAGGACTTTCCCTCGGATGATCAGTTGTGTCTGTTTTTTAGCTCAGATGATCGAGCAGGTATTTTACAAATGTTGATTGTACATCAGCTTTGTTAATACACTTTTACAGAGTAGTAAAATACATATAGCCTCCATCCTAAAGGGATTTTTGGTTCCAGTTTGGAAGAGAACACCTATACACATAAAACGTAATTGGCCTCATAGTCAGGGCAGTGTAAGTTGGTGTCAGATTTATATTGCAGACAACAAAAGGGAAGAGTTACTGAGAATTGAGACACTTGAGAGAGTTCCATGGAGGAAGGGGACAACTTAAGGACCCTTTAGGAGCTCACAGTCTAGTTAGGAGAATTTGTAAGTAGATGAGAAATTAAAAGTATATATATCATCAGGTTAAATAACAGTTGAAAACACTAATAAAAGAAATAGTACTGTTCACAACACGTAGCAAAAAAAGATATGCAGACAGCCATCACTTTTTTTTTTTTTTTTAAAGGTATTCAGAAAAAGAAAGCTGGCACATAATGACATGAGGCCAGAGTGGAAAGGGAAGGCTTTTAAAAATAAAAATCCCAGTAAGACCTCGCCTCTGGGTCAGCTATTCCTATAGGGAGAAAATGGCTTTAAACAATGCTGGTGTGACTCGTGCCTTTAAACCTGAACTGTTCACTTAGACAACTGCATTTGTACGTTCCACAGAGAAACACAGTATTTTAGTTCTCGCCTCAACTGCCCCACTGTGGAGGCAGCCTCTTGGGCTCTCCTTGTATCTGGAGGTATGTGCAGCCACTTCTGCAGTGGGCCTACTTGCCTCCCAGGATGCACCTCAGGGTTTGGACATTAACTCTTGAGAAGACCTGGGACATACATACCAAAGGAAGCAAAATGGCAAGCAAGAAGAAAAGCTATTTTTAGTTTTTTATTGGTTTGTGTAAATAAAGAGAACACCTATCCCATCACTGTTAGAAGTTTTGCTTCGGTTAATAATAGGGATTCTGATGCACTTTAATAATTTTGGTTTTCTCTGGATTTAAATAGCATCTAAGGGTCAATAACATTTTAGGCAGGTGTGCTATATTTTTATTTCTGATTCTCTAGAAGACTACATTATCATAGATAAGATGTCAGAGTCTATTGTAAGTCATTTTAAAAAGTCTATGCTCTTTATAAATTGAATCTAATATTCCTGTCACTTTATAGAGTGTATCTAATTATTCCCACCACCTAAATTACTGTGTTCAAAGTTTAAAAAAAAAAAAGTATTTTTAAGACCATGTACTTAGGACACTTTTCTATAGTTAGCCAGTATACATATAACCCTAATAAGACATTGTTTGCGTCAGTCGTCTGTTTCCTTTTCCTGCCAAGTTTTATCTGTGCTAATTGATTTAATTAATCATACCATCTAGCCATGTATAGTGGAACAGGGAAATTAATATTTGTTACTGCATCCTGTGCCAGTTATTGTACTATAAACCCTGGTTGGTAGCACTATTTGTTCATGCCTCACAACTCTGAGATCTAAGTATTGTTATAAAGACACCGTAGAAAAGAGGACAAGATTACTCCTTCGGATTACATACGTGGAAATAACAGAATCAGGATTTAAACTCAGGGCCACAGGTGCGCCAGCAATGACATTTCCTCACTGGCAGTGCTTCTCAAAGTGAGGTCTCTGGTCAAAAGCATCAGCATCACCTGGAAACTTGCTTTTAGAAAAGCAAATTCTTGGGCTTTATCCCAGACCTACTGACTCAGAAACTGAGTAGGGTACCCAGCAATCTGTGTTTTAACAAGCTCTCCAGGGGATTCTGTGCACACTATAGTTTGAGAGTCCCTGGGGCAGAACAAAGGTGGAAAAGGGCCGAAGACTCCAGTTTGCAGTCTACAAAGCTGAAGGAGATAAAAAGTCCTGAAGCTGGAGAGGAGCCATGAGAGCCAAGCATCCTTGGAAGTCACAGGAGGAGGGCATTTAAGAAGGAGATACTGTTGTCAAATGCTATAGGAAGTTTAGTACCAGTTGGGGCATTTGTACTACTTTACAAAGTGGGACCTTGTGCAAGCCTCTTAATCTTTCTGAGCCTCAATGTGCTCACCTGCAAAATGAATATGCACTCATGCTCTTTCAAACTTTATAAAGTTTTTGAGTGAATCAAATTAGATATTAGATGTCAATTATGGAATCATACAAAGATTCATGAAGTAACTAATCTTTTCATACCATAAGCCATTAGATCTGGCCATAGTTCTAAAGCCTGACCTCAGTGCTAAAGTCCTCAAGATTGGTGATTTTGATAACTCTCATGTATCTGCATGAGTTAAGTGATGGTAGAGCAGATACTGGAGGATAATGTACCTAGAGATCAAGAACATAACCAGTCCTGAGGGACTGGATTGCGTGGTGGAGATGCCTTGTTTCCTGCATGTAAATTTTTATATCTTCCCACTTGGAAGTGTGACAGTTATAATGGCTGAGTAAACATTTTGATTGTTTATTACATTGGAAATGCACAGATGGGATTTGAGTCATATTTCAGAGAAGATAGTAGAGGCCATACTGATGAGCTATTTTGTGTGTGGGGTTTTTTTTGTTTTTTGAGAACTGTAAAAAAACGATGACAAATGTCACTCTGATTTAACAGATAAAGAAACTGAGGTAGCCTGGCAGGTGTGGCTCAGGAGTTGAGCATCGACCTAGGATCCAGGAGATCGAGGTTTGATTCCCGGTCAGGGCACATGCCCGGGTTTCAGGCTCGATCTTCAGTGGGGGGTGTGCAGGAGGCAACTGATCAATGACTCTCAACATTGATGTTTCTACCTCTCTGTTCCTCTCTCTGAAATCAATAAAAATATATTTAAAAAAAGAAACTGATGTATACAAGTAGTGATACTTCAGGTGGGCACTAAACATAGACAATAGAGTTTCCCACCTATATAATACTATTCAATTGGTGCTTAAATTCCTCATTGACCCCAAATTTGTCTCCTGACAATTTTCCAGCATACTTGTAGTTCTTACAATTTAGTTGCATTTTCAGGGTCATCTCAAGGTTCTCAATAAATGCTTATTAGAACGATTGAACAAATGAGAGGCTGAAGACATGTATTCACTTAAATTGAATACATGCTTCATCTGGAAGGGGTGACAGATGATTAGCTATAGTATTACCTAGAGTATATGTGTATTATTTAATCCATTGTTAACCTCTAGCTGAGTACAAAAGCTTTATTGAAGTTGGATCCAGTATGGTGATGTTTTTGTAGTTAAAAGATAGAAAAGGGTCTAGACTTTTAGAATAGTGCCCTTGGAATCTATGATCTGAGGGAAAGGGGAAAAATAATACACTTAACTAACCTGGATGCTGTCGGAGTTCTGAAATATCAAAGGAGATGAATGAGGAGAGAAGCAATCCCAAACACAAATCTAGCATATGTCACAATACATTCTCTAATAAACCCTATGGCCCTGTATGGTTCCTTCTCTGCACACAGATTAAACAAAGACACAACAAAAAGCATAAGTCAAACAATCCAAAATAAAGTACAAAAGAATCACAACATTAAAGGAGACCTTATTTATAAACCATAACGACCCTGTTTATAAGCCCATCGTTTCAATCCTAAACTCTCCTGCATTCTACAAATGCTCCAGACTCCCCCATAAATATACAGAATTTTCTCCCAGCACTCCCAAACTTCTCAGGTTACCTCCTCCCACCTTCCTTACTGTTCCAGATTTGCAAGGTGTTTCTTCCTTGGAGAGATTGGAGGAAAGGTTGGAGAAATAGGAGTGAGGAAAGGAATTAGCAGTCTTCCTTTTATACTCCAAAATCTCCCTTGATTCAGTTTAGGTGATGCTTTTGGGGGTGGTGATGGTGGTTGGCAGGTTTGACTCATTTCCTCAGTCCAGAACCAAAAGGAAAACCCCAAGTTTCAAATTCAAACTGAAGTATCCTTCCCACTGTGCTATTTTCATTTTGCTTACATGTTATGCAGCGCGACAATGACTTTATATACTAAAACTACAGTGATGATGCTCGGTGATGTATATTAGTCAAAGGCTACTGGACCGCCCAAGCAGGGAGTAATTGACATTGCCTGTGGAGTAGGGAGGATTCAAGAACCTGGTGTTCCTGAAGCTGCACTGTGAGGGGATGGAAGTTCTTGAAATACGCAGGGAAGGCTATCTCCTCCAGAATGGAGCATGGAGCGGATGAGGAAAAGTGGCAGAAAAGGCAGGCCAAAGTCATATCACAAAGGGCCTCAAATTCCTTGCTGAGAAAGTTGGAGTGACTATGTAGTTCTTGGTAGGTGAGGCTTTCTCTGACTCGCCCTGGTAAATGGCACATGGGGGCTGTTTCCTGAGCTCTCACAGCAGTTAGACCCATGTTCACTTGTGTGCCCATTAGACTGCCAGCGTCTTTAAGGCAGGGAATCACCTCTTTTCATCTTTGTGTTCCTGGAGCCTTCTAATGATCCACATAAAGATGTGCTACATAGTTTGAATGAGTGAGGAACTGACATTCATAAATGAAGAGTATAAGCTATTTCATAGTAAAACCATTAGCATTAAAGGTTCAGTGATTAGCAAGATACTATACTGATTACCATTCAACCTAATCTTTTGTGGCGATTTATTTATTTCTGAAAATCTCTATTAAGCTGGTCAACTTCCCATCCCACATTTATTTATTTATTTACTTACTTATTTATTTAAATACATCTTTATTGATTTCAGAGAGAGGAAGGGAGAGGGAGAGAGAGAGAGAGAAACATCAATGATTAGAGTGTCACTGATCGGCTGCAGCCCACAACCCGAGCGTGTGCTCTGACCGGGAATCGAACCCTCATCGCCTTGATCCCAGGTCGACGCTTAACCACTGAGCCACGCCCGGCCGGGCCCCATTCCCCGTTTAAATAGCTATAGAAACTATCTCCAACTTTATTTTTTCTTTAGCTGACTTTATCGAGCGACTACGTCCTAGGCACTGTCTTAAGAAGACGCTGGTCAGGACCCAGAGCGTGGGCGGTACCGGTCACCAGACGGCTGGAGGACGAGCACCAAGGCGACTGAAACCCCTAAGTCCCTGTAGCAAGCCGGCCTGCGGAACCAAACTTCTGACGCTCGGTTTCCGGGCGGCCGCGCGAGTGTGTTACGATGACTCGATGGCTTTTGCCTGGCGGAGGCCTGACCGGAGCGGACGAGCGGCCGGAGGCTGAGGGAAGGGGACGCGCCTAGGACGTCCTGGTCTCGGAGGGGGCCTGGGCCGCTGAGACTTGGGGGGCCGCGCGGGGCCTGCTTGGCCGGGTGCGCGGGCGGGTCGGAGAGTTCTGTCATGTTTACTCGCGCGACGACGCGCGCCTTGCGCAAGAGCAAGACCCTTCGCTACGGGGTCCCCATGCTGGTGAGTGCTGGAGAAAAAGTGTGGGGGCGGGATTGCGGAAGGGGTGGGACCTCAAGTTTGGCCGGACGGAGACCGCGGGGTACCTGTAGCTCGAGAGGCGGGGAACTGATGCCCGGGCTAGGAAGGGGCTGGGGTAGGTTGGGAGCTTTCAGGCAGCCCTATTTCTAGTCTTCTCCGGGCAGTGGGATCTCGAGGCCCCTCCTCCTACCTTCCCTGGTGCTTCCGAGAGCGACGCAGAACCAGATTTTACTCCAAATCTGAATGATCACTAAACACCCCGCCCCGCGCCTCTACAGCTTGGCGGTGGCCCGGCTCTCTGGAACTAGACGGATTTGCTTAATGTAACTGTACGGTTGCGGGCATCTCCATGTTTCAGCTTCCTAGTTTGTGAACTGGCTTAATTCTTCCAGGGTTGTTGTTAAGTAAAACCTTGTGAATTGAGTGTTTAGCGCGGCGCCTGCCACATCGTAGCGGCCCTCGAAAGGTCGATGTTTATATTTTTAAAGCACTCAGGAAATTCCGAGTTAGCAGCTCCCTCCCAGGAACCCAGGACAAAGACCAGACCCCCCCCCCCCCAAGTAACATGTGGGTACCGTGATGACAGTGCTCCAGGAAAGAGATGATAGTGGCCTGGACTACAGTATTAGGAAACGATATGGTCAGAAATTGTCAGATTCAAGAAATATTTTGAAAAGTAGAGGTGACAACTCCGGAATGGGTTAGATGTGAGATAGGAATGAGAGGAGCTAAAGATGACTAAAGAAGTTGGCTTGAGCAATTGGATGAAAGTAATCGACATTTTCCGGGATGTGAACTAGTGATTAGGGGCAGGTTGGGGTAGAGAGAGTGTTGGGGTAAAAATCAGAAGGCTTTTTAAAAAAATGTTAATTTGTATATTCTTGCTAGACTTTTAAGTGGAGATGCCCAGTAGGAAGGCAGATCTTTAGTTCAGGGGGCTATTTCCTGTTGAAAATGTACACTTGGAGGCTGTTAGGTTATAGAGGCTACATTTAAATCCATGGAACTGGAAGACTTCACCTAGGGACTCAGTGTTGGTTGTGAATAGGTAGAAGAGGTATGAAACTTGGAAAGGTGAGGAATAAATAGAGGGAAACTGAGAAGGAGTTAGGAAAACCAGGGGTGTGTCTTTGCATTGAAACTAAGAGACAAAAATTATTTCATTTTACAAGGAATTCTTACATATTAACATTGCAAATATTAGCTGCTTATAAATCACAGATATGTACCTGATTTGTTGTATTTTGATTTATGTTGTTTTAATTTCATGTATTTGTTGGGATAGATGTTTTACATTTTTATGTGGTCAGATTTATTGGGTTTTGAAATTTGTAGTCTCAAGGTTTTTTTGATATTCCAACTTCAAAATGATAAATTTTTATATTTCATGATGTTTTATGGTTTTATGTCTTTTTGTCTTTTTTTTTTTTTTTTTATCCTCACCTGAGGATATTTGTTCCATTGCTTTTCAGAGAGAGTGGAAAGGAGACAGAAATAGAGAAAGAAACATTCATGTGAGAGAGACACATCAATTGGTTGCCTCCTGCACCTGCCCTGACCAGGGCAGGGATAGAGCCCAGGACCCTTCAGTCCTAGGGCTGACACTCTAACCACTGAGCCAAACCGGCTAGGGCATTGTATTTCTTTAATTGGTAATATTAATAAGGAAGATAGGGATTAAACTTAATGTTTTTCCAAGTGTTAGACTTTTGCAGCTTTAGGATTAGGAATTAAAGCCCATTAGATTATTGATGGGATGATAAAGCAACAATGACAATTCGAGGGCTCTTTTAAGATTGACCATATACTGAGGGATATGGCATATTCCATGAGATTCTTTTATCACTTGCTAAGGAAGTGGAGAAAAATGCTCTTCCATTGGCTTATTTTGTAAAATATAAAATTGAAAGAATTCTGGTCTTGAAGAAACAAGGCCAGAATTTTATTCCTGGCGTTATCCATTGTGATCATGGACAAGTCATCTATTAAATGGATTTTTTCTTTAGCTCACACGTCTTTTGTAAGGATGAACTAATAAAATGCTTGTGATGATACTTAAACCATAAGGTCAGGTACAAGTGTGGAGTACTGATTTTGGTATTTGGTAATGTGCTAAAACGTTTCCCAGTGACAGTATATAAAGCACCTGTTCTGAAAGGTGAATGGTAATTAACCAGGAAAGATAATCTATAAGATTTTGTATAATCTATCGCTGTTGGGGCATTTAGATTAGTAATCTATCAGTAGACTGAATTCTGCCCTTCTGTTTTGTTTAATTGTTTCCTTTCTTTGTTTCAGCTGTTGATTGTTGGAGGTTCTTTTGGTCTTCGTGAGTTTTCACAAATCCGTTATGATGCTGTGAAGATTAAAGTAAGAACTGTAGTTGGAGTTTGACATGTGTCTGTGTATATGTGTGTTCTGGTTTAGGAGATGTGTATACTCAGCATACTAAGCAGTCTGAGTCTTGTCTAGCCTTTCAGGACTGATATATGATGATTGGGCTCTTTCTTACTCTTTATAACAACACTAATGATCACATGGAAATGAATCAGGAAATGTGAAGAGTTTAGTAATTTTTCTCCTATTCACTAGAAAATTTGCAATATTGTTAGCTTTTTTGCCACAACATGTGCTCTGATGTAGTTGCTTTTAGGATTTAGAAGGGACTAAAGAACATGGGACAACAATTTCACTCCGTTTTATTACTTCAATTTTAAATTAGCTATTTCACATGAATACCAGTAATTTTATGAATTATATTGTAGTGCATCTTTAGTAACTTATAGTAAAAGAAAGAAAAATTATTTTTCATTATACATAGTTATACTTATCTTTTTATAAGTATCCCTTTGTGGAAGACTGTACTGGTTCATATCTATATGGTTGTCTTTATTTTATAGGTGAGGACACTGAAGCCCAGAGAGCTTAAGTAACTTGCCTAAGGTCATATGACTATTGAGGGGTAGAGCTAGTATTCCCACCCTCAGTGATTACCCAATTACTGTCAAATTCAAGTCAAGTGTTACACAAGAATTCTGGTTGATTGAGAAGTAGGTAGTTTTTGTGTGTGGCACACATCTGATATTTGTTTTTCTCCGAGTAATAGATAAATTTCATTAGCAGACCTCAGTAACATGGGTGCTAAAGTAAAGAGTATCAAAGGCCTATTCAATTTGCTCAGTTAATTTTATGGTTTAAGAGAAACACCAACTCCAGCTAGTCCTAAAGACAATAGGTATTATTAGAATGAATATTACATTTTAAAAGAATATGGTACAATGGTTTCTATAAGGGAATAGGGCAATTATCAATTGAGTTAAAAGATCTGTTAGCATCCCAATTTTTGTTGTTGTTAATCCTCACCTGAGGATATTTTTTCCATTGCTTTTCAGAGAGACTGGAAGGGAGGGAGGGATGAAGGGAGAGAGAGAGAAGCATCGATATGAGAGAGACACGTGGATTGGTTACCTCCCACACCTGCCTCAACCAGGGCCAGGGAGTGAACCCGCAACGCAGGTACATGCCCTTGACTGGGAGTTGAACCCGAGACCCTTTGGTGTGTGGGCCAGTGCTCTAACCACTTGGGAACTCGGGCCAGGGCACATCCCAATTATTTTATTGAGGAATTCTTTTCTGTTTTGCTTTAAGATGAAAGTTATAACAATCTGACCTTTGGAAGTAAGATAACACGTATATATTTGAAAAATAATTGAATAGTTGTCATATGTTTATCATGTATTAGATCCTACAGATAAAGATTTAAGAAACTGATTCTTACAAAGCTTATGGCATAATTGCAGCTGGAAGACATCTAAATGTGAACATGTACCCAAACATATAACAGTGCCCAGGAAAATGGTATATTAGAATTTTGCATAAAACATTACTAGAACTTCAAATAGAGGCATACAGATTAGACTTGGGAATGGGGTATTTGGAAGGTCTGCTAGAGGTGTCAACCTTTGAATTCAGGTTTTAAGAACGAGTAAGAGCTAAATGGGGGAAATGATTAATATTCTATAACAGAGGGAGTATTAAGTATATGGTCAGATTTTCATTTTAGAAATATCTCTTTGGCAACATAGTACAGGGTGGATGGTGTTTGGGGGAGCAAGATAGTAAGGAAGAGATTGTTTTAACTGGAGGCAAAGAGACCTATTCAGATGCTTTGACAGTAGTATAGATGAACAATAATGGAATCTGAAATAAAATGTGCAATGAAGATAGTGAGAAATAAATGGGTTCCAGAAAAAAGTTTAGCAGCAAACATAGTATTTGATGATTAATGTGATATACATAATATAAAAATATGAATAAATCTCAGATGACTTGATGTTTGGTTTTGAGGATTGGATAAATGGTGGTGGTAAGTTAAGGAGAGAGAATGAAGGAGATTGGGATAACGGGGGATCTAGAAGATGGGGTTAAAGTAAAGAGAACAAAATTAGGTAAAGTTGAGAGAAAGAGGTTGATTGAAGTCAAGAGAGTAAGGTTGAGAGGTATGGTTGGTCAAGGTCTGTGGAAGGAGGCTGAGAGGACAGTTCAGGTGAGAAGGATCAGAGGGCAGGACCTAAGATTTAGAAGACTAGGTTGTTTGATGTTGAGAAGTTAAACTGAGATAAAGTCGAGTCATTGAGTGAGGTTGTGCTCAAACAGGGTAGAGAGGATGAAGTGAACTAAATTTGAGAGGGACGAAGGATAAGATTGGTTGAGGTTGACAGGTGTTAACAAGGTTTGAGAAGTTGAGATCAAGGGGGAGTCAAGAGAGCGAGATTGCTGAGGTTGAATTCAAGAGGGGGTCAAAAGTGGGGTTAAGAGGACAAATTTGATTGAGAAGAAGCAAGAGAGGATAAGTTCAGTTGAGAAGTTTTGACATGGGTAGAGAAAGGTGGCATTGATTCAGGGTAACCAACCATCTTAGTTTGCCTGGAACTATTCTGATTTTAGGACTGGAAGTCCAGCTTCCCAGGACACAAAATTTCCTGCTTTTCAGTCATGTGTGTAGAAGGTTGAAAAGGAAGTATAGAAACCATGAGACGACACAGGGATGTGATGCAAAGTATAAGGAACAGAGTTTTCTAGAATTTTAGAATACCCTGGCCCACCTAGCCATGAGATCCTAATAATATTGTAATAACTATATATGGTGACAGATGGTTACTGGACTTATTGTGGTGATCGATTTGCAAGGTATGTAAATGTTGAATCGCTATGTTGTAGAGCAGAAACTAATATACTGTGTGTGTAAACTATAATTAAGAATACATTTTTTTAATTGGAAAAGAAAAAATAGAAACCATGAAATGGGCTAAGAAAATAAACTGAAAGCAGTAGCTTTCAATTTCAGTATGAAATAGATATGACATAGTTTCTCTTCCTGCCTTAGTGGCCATTGCTCTTTTATCTCCTGATTCTTAATGCTGACAGCCATGGATTCACAATAATATATCATCCATTGTTGCTTCACGCCAAGTAATACGATATAAGTGTGCAGTTAAGTGTGTTGTAATCCTGAGCATTACCAGTTTTTTTTTTGGTGTGTGTGTGTTTTTTTGGCTTTGTCTGTTGTACTTTGCAAGGAATTAGTGCTGGTTTAATTTTTAACATTACAAGTATAGTGACCAGGTTTCCTAAGATTCAGATAATAGAAATGAGAAAAATTACAGTACCAATGCCAGTATGATCCAGACATCACCAAAAAAGAAAGCTAAATGATTGTTATTTTAATGACAGATGGAAGGACACGTACAGCTGGATTAGGGAGTTAAATAACCAAAACAGAGCATACTACAAAATATGCAAAAAAGAACTTGAGATTGGGAGAAGAGGAAGCTGGGAGCGCTATTATAAACAAAGAGTTGTTCCTGTTGGGCTTCATGATCAATGTAGATCATGAGAGTTCCTCCCAACTTGATTTGAAATCAGGTTTCTTTTCATGAATTTTTACACTAGATTTGGGCCATACTTGCTGACCCCGTGATTCTTTCATTGCTATATGGTATTCCACTAAGTGTTACCATTTTTTATTTATCCATTTTACCACTGACAGACATTTGGGTTGATTCGCAGTTTGCCTACTGAAAGTAATGCTGTTCTGAACATTCTTGTCTATTTCTTTTGTTGCACAAGTACAACTGAAGGTTGTAGGGTATGTATGTAATTTCCAAAGTATTTTTCAGAGTGATTCAATCAACTGTAGGGAAGGAGATATAATTTTCCCTTTACCCTGCTAGGTTCTTGGCTGAGATTCTGCCTGTAATAAAAGACAGGTTAACAAGAGAAAAACAAACAGAAGTTTAATAATATGTATACCTCCTATATACATGGGAGATACCCAGAAAAACTTAGTAAAACGCTCCCCCAAAATGTTCCAAGCCATCTCCTTAAATACCATCTTCAGGTAAAGAAGGATGTTTGGGGAGTCGGGGCAATTGTTCCAGGTTAATGTGTACATTTGAGGGGATGATGGCAATCTAAATTTGCTGGGCTCAAAATTCTGTATAGACCTATTAGAAAGAACGTAATTATTTTACTCATATCTTCAAAAGTCATACGTGTTTATAATTTACTTGATCTGTTACTTTCTCGGAAAGATATATTAAGCTCCTCTAATTTGTTTTGTGTATTACTTATATTTTTATATATTTTGCTGTGTAAATTTCAAAGCGATGTAGTCATGTAATATTTTATAATTCTAACATCATCTTGAAAATTTGTTCCATTTATGAATATAAAATGTTCCTTTTTGATGCTGTTTTCCTTGAAACTTTTGTCCATTAAAAATATTGCTATGGAGAGATCCAAGATGGCAGCAGATTGAGTGGAAGCTACACTGAAGCTCTCCCAGGACCAAACTGGAATTACAACTAAAATTCAGAAAAACCACCCTGAATAATCAACTGCAACTGAAGACTAGCTGGGGAGCATCGTCATAATCAAGGATGAAAAGTGGAGACCACATAGAGACTGGCAGGAAGTGTGGAGGTGCGAGAGGGCTGGCCGGGCTCCCACAGGCAGCAGCTGAAGGTTCAGAGGGATATCTCAGCTGTGGGGGGTTCCCACTGAGAACTCTGGGGCCTAACTCCAAACTGGGTTCCCAGCCCAGAGCACCAGGACTGAGAAAGGTACCCACATAACATCTGGCTATGAAAAGCAGCAGGGTTTCTGTGTGCCAGGGAGAGGTGGCTGGAAATGCAGGCATCCTCTTAAAGGGCCAACACACAAACTTTTGTGTGCAGCCACTCACCTTGGGCTCTGGCAGAGGCAGAGTGGACTAGAGCAGTGTGAGGAGAATCCAGGGGGGCTGGTTGGGGGAGTAGAGCTCAGAGGGCAGCCATCTGGATTCTGGTGCTGAGTCATTCCCCCATAAGGCAGAGGACTTCTTTCTCAGGCAGAAATTTACCTTCCAAGCAGCTTCTGCCTGGGGAGGACGCAGTTGCCCCACCCTGCTGGAAAACCTCTGGCCCCACCCTGTGTACTTTCTATAGCCTGAGGCTCATTAAGAAACTGAATAACAGCCTCTGGGTACTTTGGGTGTCTCCCTGATTTCCTTCTGGACCCAGGGCTTGGAAAAGCAGACCTTGGTACCCATCTTGGTCCTGTCCAAACACACTCATCCCCAGCAGAAGGAACAAGAAGCTGTGAAGTGTGGGAAACTTCAAGCAGGGTACTCAAGGCCAGTCACAAAGAGCATCTGACATTGGCCTACACCAGAGACCATCCCAAAGCCTGGGAGTCCTAGCAGATCTACCTAATCCATAGAAACAAATCCAAAGAGGCAGCCAAAATGGGGAGACAAAATACAAGCCTCAAATGAAAGAACAAGTCTCCAGAAAAAGAGCCAAATGAAATGGAGATAAGCAATCTATCAGATACAGAGTTCAGAATACTGATCATAAAGATACTCAATTACATGAAAAAAGATATAGAAACTATGAAGGAAATTAAGAATGACATAGAAATAAAGAAAACATTGGAAGGAATGAACAGCAGATTAGGGGAAGCTGAGGATTGAATCAGCAAATTAGAAGACGGTAGAAAGAATCACTCAATTAGAGAACCAAAAAGAAAAAACAATAAAAAAACAGGACTACAGTTTAAGGGAGCTGTGGCACAGCATTAAACGCAACAATATCTGCATCGTAGAAGTGCCAGAAGAGGTCAAAAGTAAGCAAGGGTTAGAGAACCTGTTTGAAGAAATAGTGGCAGGAAACTTCCCTAACCTGGTCAAGGAAAAAGTCACACAAGTTCAGCAGGCACAGAGAGTCCCAAGCAAGAAGAACCCAAAGAGGCCCAAGCCAACACACATCATAATTAAAATGCCAAAAATTCAGGACAAAGAATATTAAAGGGAGCAAGAGAAAAGCAATCTGTTACATACAAAGGAGCTCCCATAAGGCTGTCAGATGATTTCTCATCAGAAAGCCTACAGGCCAGAAGGGAATGGCATGAAGTATTGAAGGTAATGCAAAACAATGATCTGAATCCAAGACTCTTCTATCCAGCAAGGCTATCATTCAAAATAGATGGTGAAATAAAGAGCTTTCCAGACAAATAAAGGCTAAAGGAGTAGATCACCAGCAAACCAGCACTGCAGGAAATGTTAAAGGGACTGCTGTAATAAGAAGTTGGAATAGAGAGAATGAGAAACATAGGCCTAAAGAAATAAAATGGCAACAGATAAGTACCTATCAATAATAATCTTAAATATAAATGGGTTAAATGTCCTAATCAAAAGACATAGGATAGCTGAATGGATAAGAAAACAAGACCTAAATATGTGCTGTCTACAAGAGACCCACCTCGGAACAAAAGGCTCACAACAGGCTGGAAAAAAACCCAAAAAAACTTCTGGAGGACTTTAAAGGAGAGGTTGACAGCAGTACAGTCATAGTAGGGGACTTTAACACCCCACTGACTTCACTGGATAGATCTTCCAGGCAAAAAAATCAACAAGGAAACAGTGACTCTAAATGACACACTAGATTAGATGGATTTAATTGACATTTACAGAACATTCCACTTCAGAGCTGCAGAATAGGCATTCTCCTCAGTGCACATGGGACATCTCAAAGATAGACTACATGTTAGGACACGAAACAAGTCTCTACAAGTTCAAGAAGATTGAAATTATATCAAGCATCTTCTCGGACATTTACATAATGAAATACTATGCAGCCGTAAAAAAGAAGGATCCCTTACCCTTAGAGACAGCATGGTGAGACTTGGAGAATATCATGCTAAAGGAAATAAGCCAGTCAGAGAAAGACAAGTGTCACATGATCTTACTCATGTGAAATCTAATGAACAAAATAAACTGATGAATAAAGTAGATCCAGAGACATAGAAGCATGGAAGACTGAAGAGTCTCAGAGGGAAGGCAGGGGTGGGTGGTGAGAGATTAACATTAGACTTTATGTGTATAACCCATGGACACAGACAGTAGTGGGGTTGAAGGCCTGGAGGGAGGGGTACAGGGTGGAAGGGGTCAATGGGGGAAAAAGGGGACATTTGTAATACTTACAACAATAAAGGTAAGTTAAAAAAAAATATTGGTATGTCCCTGGCTGGCGTTGCTCAGTGCTTAGAGCATCAGCCTGTCCTTCAGAGGATCAAGGGTTTGATTCTTGTCAAGGGCAGGTACCTGAGTTGCAGTCCCCGCCATTGGTTGGGGTGCGTGTGGGAAGCATCCAGTCCATGTGTCTCTGTCACATCATCATTTCTCGCTCTGTCCCCCTCCCACCTTCCCTTCCACTCTCTCTAAAATCAATGGAAAAAAATATCCTCACTCCTCAGGTGAGGATTAAAATATATGTAAGTGTATGTGTATATATAATTTATGTACAAAAGTATAAAAATATTTTATATATTTTATGTATATATAAACTATATATATAGCTATGTATTGAATATCCACCCCCACTAGTATTTTTTGTGTTGTATCATTTTTGTAACCTTCTGTCTTCAACCTTGTGCTTTTATTTTTTAAGTACATTTCTCATAAATAGTATAGTATATAGCTGGATTTCTAAAAATTTCAGTCAGAAAAATATTTAATAGATGAAATTCAATATTTACTGGAATTATTGATATGTTTATATGTATTTCTACCACTCAAAACAGCGATAGAGAAAACCTCAATCAAGTAGAAGCCAAGGAGGAAGAAATAAGAATATAGTAAAAGTAAAATTGAGGTTCAGAATAATCTCTCCATAATCAACATTGAAGAATAGTTTCATTTTATTTTAGCATTTAAAATTGAGGTTTTTTTTCTAATTCTCATCCCTTTGTAAGTAATCTGTCTTTTCATCTTATTTTTCTTTTGAGATTTTCTTTTTATCCTTAATATTCTAAAGCTTTGCTATTACTTAAGATGGGCTTTTTTTGTTTTGTTGTGGGTATTTTTTATTGTGTTCTTTCAGTCTAAGGATTCATTTCTTTTTAATTACTGATTAATTATTTATTGCCCTTATTCCATTCTTTTCACTGTTTCTGAAACCCCTAATAGACATGTTGGAACTTTTGGATCTAGCTTTCATAATACACCTTTCATTCATCCCATCTCTTTGTGCATCATTCTAGTGAAATCCTCAGGTTGTATTTCTAGTGCACTAATTTGGTTGCTGTGTTCAGTCACTATTCAGCTATCCCATTTAATTTAATTTGGATTTTGTTGTTGTTGGTTTATTAATTTCAGCAATCACATTCTTCTTTCCTAAAGACTTTGCCATGCACAGGTAATACGGCACCACCGTGGAATCCTGTCTGATTTTTTCGTAGATACTTCTTTGTTTTCGGTACATGGAAGGTGTTCTTTTTTGTTTTCAAGAGCAGCATTCTATTTATTAGCATAACATTTTTGTGTAATAACATAATTTAGGGTGGCGGTTAATAGCATGCAGGCAGAGGGCCAAGGTTCAGAGCAAAGTTCTGCCTCTTTGACAAATTATTCAAACTCCCTGTGTCCTGCTTTCCTTAGTTGTGATCATACTACTAATACTTACCTTAGGTTTTTATGAGGATAAAAGAGGTATTTATATGTCAAAATGCCTGGTACATAACAAGTCCTCAGTAAACATTAGCTGCTGTTAGTAGTACTGGTGGTGGTAGTACTACATCAGTTATCATTATGCGATTCGATGGATGGATGGGTGATGGATGATGGAGATTTTGCCATGTGTTTGTCATCTACCATACCATCCTAGCCATCCCTTATATAACTTTAAATTGAAAATTAAATCCTACAGACTTAAATAATGTATAGGTCCTCTTTCTGTTTTACAGATTGATCCTGAGTTAGAAAAAAGACTGAAAATGAATAAAATGTCACTGGAATCAGAGTATGAGGTACAGTATGTTAATATAGTCTTTCTTTTGTAACAATCCTCCCTGTCAGTGACTGGTTCTGTCTGCCTTAAGGTAAACTTCAATGATTAACAGTGCAGAAAAAACATTTACCTTAACTATATGGTATTGGGACAACTATGTAGTCATTTGAAAAGAAAACAAAGATGGATGTATATTTCATACACTATAAATGAATACGTTTTAGATGGATCAAGAATTTACAAATAAAAACCCAAAATGCTAAAAGTCCGAGGAGGAAAAAAATGAACATTCTTCTTTGTGGTCTCGTGTCAAAAAAGCCTATTTAAAATAATGTGATACCGCCCGGCCAGGCGTGGCTCAGCCGTTGAGTGTCGACCTGGGATCCAGGCGATTGGGGTTTGATTCCCGGTCAGGGCACATGCCTGATGTGTGGGCTCGATCAGTGACTCTCTAATCATTGATGTTTCTGTCTCTCTCTCTCCCTCTCCTTTCCTCTCTCTGAAATCAATAAAGATATATTTTTAAAAAATAAATAAAATAAAATATAAAATAAAATAAAAAATAAAATAAAAAAATAATAAAATAAAATAATGTGATACCAAACCCAGAAGCTTTAAAAGTAAAGATTGGTGAGTTCATAATTAAAAATTCAGAAGTTCAGCCTAAAAATAAAAAAAAAATGCATATAAAGTCAGTAGTTAAGTGAGGAATCCTAAAAATATTTATCTTTATTATGATGAATTCATTGAAATATGAAGAACATCTACAAATCAAAATGGAAAAGTTCAGCCATTTAGTTGGTCAGTAGGAACATGGGCGAAGCATTGTAAAGAGTTCAGAGGAAGGGAAATAAATATCTTTCTTAAACTTGAAGAGATGCTCAACTTATAATGGGAATGTTACTTAAAATTATAATGAGGTGTCATTTCCTACCCATTTGATTAGCATAAATCAGAGAGTTTAATAAATTACACATTGTATCATAGAATGTGATGAGGGAGGACGATGTCTCTCTCTATTTTTTACCTATGAATTATACAGGGGTGGGCAAAAGTCGGTTGACGGCTGCAAGTACAGTGTACATGAAACAGTTTCTTCTATTATTATTTATTTATTATTGTATTTATTTGTATTATGTAAACCTACCCCTGTATTTTTCTGTTTCTTTGTGTGTTTGGTCATTTTTTACTGAAAGGTGGACATTGTGAATAATACATTGAAGAGATCTGAACTTTTAGCAGGCAGTTCAATTATTGGCTGGTTATTTTGAACTTGGTTTTGTGCTGTATAAGGGAGGAACTGTGGAAAGGCTTTGGTGCTTCCTAAACCCCGTTTTGTAGATCTCATTGTTCAAATTGTCTCCCCAAAGGATCTTGTCAGAGCTTACTTAGTTTTAAGCTTTGTTGGATGAGTCTTAAGTAGGTCTTTCTCTTGACATCATTCTTATTCCTAAAGAGCAGCTTTTTGGTGTCTCAGCTGGCTGTGAAGGAAGCAACTAGGTATTAAGTCCACTGTGACAACTGCTGAAAATCCAGTACTGACACTGCTTTTCCTCAGCACTTCTTGACTCTGTTCCACAATCAGTTCTATAGCAGTTGGCTGTTAACTAGTGAGCCTTAGGTGGTCTCGCCCACCTAGGGCTCATACAGCCTAGTCTTCAACGACTGCATGTTTTGCAGAATTCTACAGAGAATCTTTTATTCACCAAAGATCTCTGAAGACTGGAGCACTTTTACATGAAGTTGTTCTGCCAACTTTGTATCCCATCCAATAATTATTCTTAAATTCTCTTGAGCATGTGTGTCTTATGTTATCTGGGTGAAGGCTATTATTCTTTTTTTAAAACCTTTTTATAATTTTGGATGATTTCATAACTATACTTGAAAATAATTTACTTTTTTCTTGCACATTAAATTAATAAAATTTTGTTCATCCATATATATTCAGTATAAACTCCTGGTAAAACTATAAGTGAATTTAGAGAAATGATTTCATTCACTACTTCCCCATTATTTTGTTCAAACCTATAACTTGCTACTTCTCAATATATGAGTACTGTGTCAGTAGTGATGCTGTGGAGGGTTTGTCTCAGAGTGGATTTTAGTTCTTTTAGAAACCGTAGAGTTTGGTACCTGAAGAAACCACGTAGACCATTTGTTCCAGCCTTTTTATTATTACTTATGAGGGAATTAGTGCCCAGATGGCTTCAGTTACTCGCCCAAGGTTATACAGCTCATTAGTAAAAGAGTAAAGCTCAGTATCCAAGTGTCAAGGTAAACTTCTTTTATTCCCTGTCTTTGGATATAAGGTATCCTGTGTTCTCTGAGCCTCTTTTTCTATTTAATTCACTCAGTTAGTCTAGAACAGTGAAAGCAGATGAATGGAAGTTACTGTTGGAAGGGTGAAGAAACACTCATGTTTTTCCCTTTTATCCTACCTTTATTCTTATGCCTGGGAGACATTTCACACTGACGGAAGGTACAGTGATCCAACTGTAGCTAAGTAGTTTTTATTACCCGAATGGGCTTTGCTCATGGCAGCTCTGGGGAATGTCTTTTCATTCTTGAGCCCATGCTCACTTCTCAGGTGCAGGACAAATCATCTTAGTCTGTTTTTGTCCTTCTAGCAGCCTTCGGGGTCTCCACCTTTGTTCTTTTCCTCTCACTTACTACTGTCACTCCTGCTAATGCATGCTGGTCATTATTCTGCTGGGTCAGCCTTTGGAGTTGGACTTCTGTTTTCCTAGCTTCTTCCCTTTCTCTGTGCTCTCAAAAACAAGGCATGTACATTTTTAAAATTTTATTTTAATCGTTTTATTGTGATAGGGAAAAAGATGGGCATTTACATCGAAGGCAAGCAAGAAAAATTCCTAATCCTAAGAAATATGTCACTTCAGTTGTTATGCTTGATATGCAGTGATTTATTTACTAAAATTATAAGTGAGGGCCGTTTGGATTCTTTTCACTTGCTCATTGATGTCCTAATGAAAGCCACAGGACCCCTACACTAATATACATACTTTAATTTTTGTGGCTCTATAGAAAATAAAGGATTCTGCTTTTGATGACTGGAAGAATATTCGAGGACCCAGGCCTTGGGAAGATCCTGATCTCCTCCAAGGACGAAGTCCAGAAATCTTAAAGACTAAGACAGCTTGACTATGCTGATTTTTTTTTAATGTTACCAGCTGAATTTGCACTACGTACTCCTATCTGGTGGAAAGAAAATTCCAGATCTGCAGAAGCCTGGATGTGAGTAATTTGGTGACAGATAGTCATGATTAAAAGATCAGGTACAGGTTTTTTGCTTCCCAACTCTGCCATTTGCAAATGAAAGTAACAGATGTTGACCACATATGTTTTATAACACGCAATAAAAATGTGAACACTGCTGCTTAACAATTGTCTTTTTTCCCACTCTCAAATACACAGTCATGCTCCTTTTCCCCCAGCCACCAGGGCAGCATTTTGACACTTCAGCCTGATTCCTAATGAGAATAGTGTCTGGATCCAAATTCTCATAGGAACACCAAGCAGAGATGTTGTATCAACCTACATGGATAATACTGAGCACAGTCTGATAAGAATCTTGTCTTTACTTATAGTACCTCACATGGTATGCTAATCAGTTTCCAAAGCATCACTTAATGATTGTATTGATACCATTAATATGGTTAAGACAATGATACTTTCCTGGTTAAGACAAAAGTCGTGGAATATTACATATTATATGCAGAAATGGCAAATTTATTCAGGTAATCCACAGATGACTATAGTTTGGGAAACACTGATTGAAGGTATGCTTTATGCCTTGACATGCAAATTAACTAGTTTATTTTTTAGCTTGGCATGTGCTGTGATTTATTTTATTTATTTTATTTTTTATTGATTTAAGAGAGAAAGAGGAAGGGGAGGAGAGAGAAAGAGAGAGAAACATTAATTTGTTGTTCCACTTACCCAATGGTTGCTTCTGGTATGTGTCCTGAACGGGGATTGAACCCGCAACCTTGGTGTATTGGGACAACGCTCTAACCAACTGAGCTACCCGGCCAGGGCCAGCATTTGCTGTGATCTAAACGGTAGGCAAAAGGGTAGAATTGAGGAAAGTTAGTTTTTTTTACTCAGTTTCTTCTTTTCAGCCTTGTTTCCCTACGTTAATTGCCAAAACAATTTATAAATCCACCCACCTCTTCCGCAATCAAAATCCCTATTTTTGCCCTGGCTACTGTTGCTCAGTGGTTCGAGTGTCAGCCCGTGTGTCAAAGGGTCTTGGGTTCGATTACTGGTCAAGTGCAGGTATCTGGGTTGCAGGTTGATCCCCAGCCCTGATCGGGGCACATGCAGGAGGCAACCAGTCAATGTGTTTCTCTCACATCAGTGTTTTTCTTTCTCTCTGTCTTCCGCTCACTCCCTCCCTTTCACTCTCTCTAAAAAGCAATGGAAAAAATATCCTCGGGTGAGGATTAGCAACAACAAAATAATAAATAATACCTATTTTCAGTGGGTCAGTGTTAGCAAAAAGCAAAGCAAGCTGATTATCTAGTGGTGATAATTTGTGATAGAGCTGACTCATAAGACTTAGTTATCTGAGGGGGCAATTGGTTTTCATAGGCAAAAACAAAACAAAATAAAACCTCTGCTTAAGCTTCACTCCTTATATAGGATCTAACTCCAAATGGATCAGATTTAAATGTAAAAAGCATAAAACTTTTAGGAAAAAACAAAGTTTTTGGGACCTAGTATATAGTTCTTACCAAAAAATTCATAAAAGAAAAACATGATAGATTGGACACTTCATCAAATTTAAAACTTCTGATTTCCAAAGACCCTTTTGGAAGGATGAAAAGCCAATCCCCAGACAGAAAATATTGTAAGCCACATAAGACACACATCTAGAATATATAAAGAACTCTGAAAACTAAACAGTTAAAAAAAGCAAACAATCCAATTAGAAAACGGGCAAAAGACAAAGAGACATTTTACTGAAGAGGATATATGAATGGCAAACTCATGAAAAGAATGTTTGACATCACTGGCCATTAGAGAAATACAAATTTGTTTACATTGATAAATCATTACACATCTGTTAGAACAGCTAAAATTTTAAAAATTGACAATACCAAATGCTGACAAGGATGTAGAAAACTAGATCTCTTACATTGCTGGCAGGATAAATGGTACAATCAGTCTAGAACATGTTTTGGCAGTTTCTTGAAAAACAAAATAGATTTCTGGTTTCCAGTTCAACATTGTAGAAACCTTGGAAGTCTTAACTGCCATCCTAACATAGAAAAAAGCTGAAAAACTGAAAATCCATGACTTCTTGAGTGCGTGAGAGACTAAGGTCACAAGACAAAACCACTACCCTGAGCACTTGAGGCAAATACAGAAAATCACACTTTCCCTGGAGGGGAAACCACCCCTGGGAATAATTTAAAGGGTAATTGACTAATTACTAGAGACTGAGCATGACTAACTTGCAGTTAAAAAAGAGACCAGGCTGGGGGCATATTTTGTGTTTTACTTCCTGGAGCCCACCAGGTTCTCACAGTGAATATCAGAGAAAAATATCCTTGTGTTTCCAGCAGGGAAGGGGAAAGTAATTATTCAGAAATATCCCCCCCCCCTTCTGTTCTCTTTTACAAAAGCCTCACCTCAAAGGAAACTTATTTTGCTAGAGCCAAATCACACTGGGTTTTACCAGAGCCTAACCAAATGGGGCAAGGGAAACACTCAACTCCAGGCCCCTCTAGCCTTCCTTTCTCACCTAAATGGGAGTGGCGGGAGGAAGACTGAGAAGCAGTTGTGAAGGTCCATCCCAGGGGCCCATGATCACTAAAAGACTGGGACTTAATCATAAGATTATAGAATGTTACCCTCCCCCTACACATTACTGCCACATCATTAAAGGCCTATTCACTGGAGCTTCTTTTACCCAGTCCAGCTGGGTATCATGTCCAACTCAACAACAAAAACTACAAGACGTACTAAAAGAAAAAGCACAGTTTGAAAGTAGGCAAGCATTAGATTCATATATGGCAGGGATGTTGGAATTATCAGACTGAGAATTTAAAATCTGATGAATATGCTTAGAGCGCTAATGGAAAAAGTACACAACATGCAAGAACAGATGGGTAATGTAAGCAGAGAGATGGAAGTTTTAAGAATCAAAAGGAAATTCTAGAAATCAAAAATGAACAGAAATGAAGAATGCCTTTGGTGGGGTCATCCACAGAGTAGACATGACTGAAGAAAGAAAAGGGAAGGGAGGAAGGAGGGGAAAAAAGGGAGGAGGAGGGAGCAGTAAATATTTAATTTCAGGCAAAGCAGACTTCAGAGCAAGGAAAACTGTCAGGGATAAAGAGGTAGATAAAGGAGTCAGTTCTCCAGGTAGATAGGACAGTATTTAACGTACTTGCACCTGATGACATAGCTGCAATATACCTGAAGCAATAAAACCAAAAGTTTTTTGTTTTTAAAAAGATAGACAAAATTGGCAAGGCTTTAGTTTTACCAAGATAAAAAAATGAAAGAAGACTCAAATTATTAAATCAGGAATGAAAAAGGGACACTACTAGCAACCCTAGAGAAATAAAGAACTATAAGGGAATGCTATGAACAATTATATGCCAATAACTTAGATAATTTAGATTATCTAAGTTATGTTCTATCATTGTCTTTGAAAGACACAAACTACCAAAACTGACTTAAGAAGGAATGTAAATCTGAAAAGACCTATAACAAGTAGAGAATTGAATTAGTATTTAAAAACCCACAAGAAAAGGCCGGACCCAGAGGGCTTCATTGGTGAATTCTACCAAATATTCAAAAGAAGAATTAATACCATTTTTTCACAAACTTTTTCCAAAAAATAGAAGAGAATGAATCACTTCCGAGCTCATTCTGTGCGGCTAGTATTATCCTAACACAAAAACATCACGAGGTAGACATCATAAAGTTACCAACACCTCTTAAGAATGTAGATACAAAAATCCTCAACAAAATACTTGCAAATCAAATGCAGTAATGTTTTGAAAGGATTATACATCATGATCAAGTGAGACTTATCTCAGGAATGCAAGGTTGATTTAACATTCAAAAATTATGTAATACCCTATATCAGTAGAATTGAGGACAAAAAAGAAACTATATGATCGTAATCCAGACGCAGAAAAACATCTGACAAAATTTGACCTCTCTTCATGATAAATACATTCAATAAACTAGGAGTAGAAAGAAACGTCATCAACCTGATTAAAGGCATCTACAAAACAAAAACAACTCACAGCTAACATCAAACTTAATAAGCAAAGAATGAGTGTTTGCCTCTAAGAAAGGAGAAGACAAGAATGTCTGCTCTCATCACTGCTATTCCACATTGAACTGGAGGTTTTAGCCAGGTCGATTGGGATGGCGAAAAGGAAATAAGCATTTAGACTGGAATAAATAAGTAAAATGATCTCTGTTTGTAGATGCCATGACTTTGTGTGTGTAGAACATTCTAAGGAACCCACTAAAAGCTATTATAACTGCCCGGCCGGTGTGTCTCAGTGGTTGGGTGTCGATCTATGAACCTGGAGGTCACATTTTGAATCCCAGTCAGGGCACATGCCTGGTTTCGGGCTTGATCCCCAGAGGGGGTGTGCAGGAGGCGGCCAATCCATGATTCTTTCTCATTATTGATGTTTTTTTTTCTCTCTCTCTCCCTTCCTCTCTCTGAAATCAATAAAAATATTTAAAACAACCAACTATTATAACTAATAAATGAGTTCAGCACTTACAGGGATATTCACTTAAAAGGGTGACATTAGGATTTGGTAAGACTGTAAACCTCAAGGGCAGAGGATGTTTCTTAATTATCCTCCCCAATCTCTTCTCTCTCCTCTCTCAAGAACAACACCAGAGACTGCTTTCTGAGCTGATTTGCTGTGGAAGGTCCTTCCAAGCTCCTCGTAAGAAATTAATAGATTGATTTAAGACATTGATATCTTTTGCCTTTGAGAATCCATGGGAACATTTCAGTTTATAACGCAGTTGACTGGTGATGTTCTGTCATTGTCTTTGAGTTCCCCACGTTAAAGAATACTCGGCTCTCTGACACAAAGTATTAGTAATCAATGTAAAATTTACTGAAGATTTCATAGAGAACAGGAGGTTTACACTGCACACCATACAATGAGTAACTCAGGAAGTCCCCTTACTAAATTTCTCTTTCCCACAACGTCCATCATGGGCACTCCATCTTCTTCTCACTTGGCCATTTCCCTCTGTAGGGCCCAGCTTCAATGGATCCTGGTTTTTCTGTTTCTGGATCTCTTGCTGTTAACCAATACCCTCCCAACGCATGCTCTTCTGCCCCCCTCTCCCTCAAACGCATTACTTTCATATGCACCGAGAGTCAGCTTTCCCCAGCTCCTGCAAAGCACCACATCCCTCCCCAAATGCTCTGCAAATAAGCTTGTTTCTGTCACAGGGAACTAGAGAGGAACCATAGTGAGGAACATTATATTGTATAAATTAAATATATATGGATATATTTAATATATACATGCATTATCTTGGGGAAATTATTTAGCTACGTCATGCCCCAGTTTCCTTATGTGGAAAACAGGAATGATAACAGTAGAGTTAATGTGATTTAATTATGTAAAGCTCTTACAACAGTAACTGGCATAGAGAAAGCACTCAACAGATGTTAGCTATCATTATTAAATAGAAAAGGATTATTAGTGACAACAAAAGTTCTTATCAAAACATCACATCTAAAGGAGTATTTTAATAACATTGCCCAGCCATCTATTAAATTAATAGCAATTAATCTCGTGTGGAAAGATGTATCTAAGTGATCTTGTATGTCCCTTCTGCAAACAGCAATGTGCAGTGGGAAACCATGCAAACTTTTGCCTTTTTATATCTCTTTACAATTTTTTGGTTCCTTATCTGGCTATTTGTTTATAAGCCTTGTTCTTTCTGCTGATTTGCTCTAACAGTTCTCCTTCAGATATTACAAAGGGAGCCTGTGTCTTTTAACGCTTTGTCTTAGTGATTATGCCACTCATTTGTTCCCTTAGACCTGGTTAAAGGGTGTAGCCACAGAGCTAATATGATGAACGCACTGGAACACGTTTCCAGCGTTTCCTACTGAGTGCAACCCTATTGAAAATGGAGAGAACTGAGTACTTACTAAGGAAAAGCAAAAGACATTTAATTTCAGAAGTTGGCCGTTTATCTTTCAATTAAACAAAGAATCAAGAAAACCTACCTTTGATCACACTTTCTAAATTAATGAACTGTGGTCATTGGGCAATGATCATGCGGTATCTTCTCTTTCCAAAGATATTTTCTTTGAACCAGTGAATATTTTGTAACCCTTCCATTTCCTGTTCTAAGTTGTAAGGATATTTTCTTGATTAGGGACTCTTAAAAACAGTGTACTCTGATAAAAACATAAGGTACTGAGCCCTGGCCAGTGTGGCTCAGTTGGTTGGAGCGCCATCCCTTACTCTGAAAGGTTGTTGGTTTGATTCCCAGTCAGTGCACATACCCAGGCTTCAGATTTGATCCCGGGGGGCGGGGGGCACATACGGGAAGCAACTGATTGATGTTTCTCTCATACATCAATGTTTCTCTTTTTCTCTCTCTCCCTTTCCCTCTCTCTAAAATCAGTGAGAAAAGAACATACCCTCAGTGAGGATAAAAACAAAACCGTAAGATATTGAGGTAAGGAAAAACTGTGTGAATAGAATTATTGTGTAAAGAATTGTGAATAGTGAGGAAGGGGACTGCCCCTTGGAGCTGAGCCACTGTCTTAGCTTTCTCCGTAGCCTGTGCACTCACAATAAGAAGAGCTCACCAACAGTGGCACTGCTGTTCATCGTTGCACTCTCCTCTCACGACATTTCTGTAATTTTTAGTCATAGTTGAGGGTCAAAGAACCGACACAGCTCCTTCTAATGTATATCTTGCCTAGACCTCACAAGGTGCCATCTTTTCCTTGTCCAGTGTCAGCTGTATTCCTGCCAGAGTGGTAGTCCATTCCCCAACACTTTGGTACCCTTAATATATATCTGAGTTCTACGGCATTGTCTCATTTTACACTGGGGATCGTTTCTGTATTCTCACAATGCACTCTTCCACACAAAGTACTTGGAGGGCATCTTTTGTATGTTAAACCTTTTATACCACAGTGGCCAAAATGATCTTGCATATTAATTGTTGAATAGCAGCTCACAGAGGCTCCTTACTGTTTGGCCAAAATATAGTAACATTGTTTGTTGTGACTGTTGCACATTTTGTGATAACAGTAGGTACTGTCACCACAAGGCATCTCATCCTACACATAGAAATCCTCAGGGCACCACCTTGACCGTCCATGGCACCAGTCAGAAAGGTCGCATTCACTGATGTGTATTCTACAGGGCTTTCCAGGAGAGGTCCAAGAGCATAGCACGCCCACGGTTTTCAATTCACAGTTGGAGCCGCAGCAAGCGTCCTTTCTGCACTGACGTTCTGACCCACAGTCTTCTTCATCGTCTACTACCTTGTTACCATGTTCCAATGGGGTAGCATTTCAAAAAGCCAGTGTATGTTCGCCTGACAGATTTCCTCTCCCGTGGTTAATGAGGTTTAAAGAACTTCCATGACTGCAGTTGCAGTGTTGTTTTCCTGCATACACAGAATTTCTCCATGTAAGACATGCCAAGGTTATGGCCCAGCTGGTGAGCAGTAACCACTGCAAAATGAAAGAAACCCTCTTTGATGCATTTACAAACTGCTGGCCCAAAATGAGGGTAGCATACTCCTGAGTTTCAAGCCAGACCAAATATATTAGAAAAACTCTTGCCCACAAAGAGATGCCCAGAATAATGTGGCAAACAGAGATAAAGATGAGCACTTCCACTCACTGGAATTGGCAAGTAGTTGATTACGTCTTGAAAAGCTTCCCCTGGTTCCAAATCTCAGCCCCAATTAAGGAAGCATGAAGGGCTAGCTGTGGATAGATGGAATCTACTAATTTGATCACATTGAATATATATTTCTTCTGCTGCCTTTGAGACATTCCTGTTTGGGTAATTAAAACTATAGCTGTCCATCTATAGGACCAACTCCACAAAGGGCCTGTGGGTCCACCAACTGGGAGTTTGGTGGTGGTTTTGAATTCTCTGCCTCCAACTCCAGCTTCTGATGCTGGATTTCGTCTTCTGTCACGCCACATTTCATTGCTGGGAATTAAGTCTTATCTTGTTACTGTGTATCTTATACAGTTGCTGTTCAGATGTGGTAGAGTGCCTTACCGGCGGGCTCGATTTCATAAGCGAGATTGTTTATCTGTAACATCCCTTGAAGGGCCCCCAAACAGGTACAGAGGAGCATGTGGACTCGGGCCACTCCACATCACCATGATAGTAGTAGTCATCCTGGACAACGGGCTGGCTCTCCTGGAGGGTGTGCCGCTCTGTGTAGGTGAACACTGGCAGTCGTCTGGAAACCAGGAGGCTCTTAGGCTGTAGACAAATGCTGTGGGTGCCGCCCTCCAAGCACAGGCTGGTGCTGGGGGCACGGGGCCTTCCAGGAAATCACCACTAGGGAGGGGCCTGAGTGCATTTGAACCCAGTGAGTATTCTGCAATTGTTGGATGTCGTGTTTTATATGTGTCAGTTAGGTTAATTTGATAAACCTTGCTTAAATCTTTTTGTTTTGGTTTGGTTTTTTGGTCTGATCTATCAGTTGCTCAGAGAAGTGTGTTAATACCTACAAGCAGATTTTGGATTTTTCTCTTTCTCCTTTTGATCTCTCAACATTTGCTTTATATATTTTGTAAAAGGGGAAAGATTTGTACGCTCTGAAGAGAAACACTAGAGTGCTTTATATCTTTGAAGCTATTTATTTAGATACATATTCCTGTTGAATTTTATATTAAATGTATCTTTATGTAACTACTTCATCATTTCTATTAATATGGTTTGTTTCCTTAATTTTGCCAGTGTGAGTTAGTAAAATATTGTAATTATTCTGGAGTAGAAGTTCTTTCCTCTCAATTCAGATTGAACTTATTCCTCTGGAACATGTTGAATTAGATTCTGATTTGCATTTAGAGCCAATAAAGGGTGTTAAGAGTACATTTTGAGGAGACTAGACATTCCCTTGCAGGGCAACTTCCCTAGCTGAGATAATGACAGGGTCTCAAGCTAGAGGTGGCTAGACTTCTCTCGGGAGAGGGCTGGGTTCTCTCCCTGCTAAAGGAGACTCAGATACTTGCAGGCTCTAGATATTCAGAATCAGTCAAGTCCAGCTGGAATTCCCCTTTGCAGCTGTCAAGGTTTTCCCCCTTCTCAGCATCCTAACTTTCCCGCTCAAGTCTTGGCAAATCTATGTATTCAACTTACACTGTGGTTCTCTAACTCCACAATTAAAATTTGACTTTCTATGAGGTTGACTCTGTGTCTGAAAGAAAGGAGACATTCTTTTAGGTCCACGATTATCAGCTCTCTGAGCTGAGAATTTAGAACTGTGAGCTTCATTGTATAAATTCTGCAGGAGAATTCAGTATAGCCAACCTGCTCCTCAGTCCTTGAGGTACTTACCATCACAGCTGGGTCCCCACACACTTGCTTCAATAGGGCACTTCATCACAATCCACATTCGGTGGCAGTTTAATTATGATGCCAGTACATGCTCGTTCCTCATTGGACAGGAGTTCAGCAGTGTGTTAAAGCCATGGACATGCCCAAACCAATCCCAGAGTCCCGTTTTGTCTGTCTCTCTCGGCAGCACTCTTGGTACCAAGTTCTGTATCTGTCAGGATCTAGTCCAGAAGAAAAAAATCCACCAAGCGTAATTAATATAGGGAATTCTTTAAAAGGTGCTAGAGACCGGAAAAGGTAAAAAGGAAACAATACTGAGGTACATAGGTAGGAGTTGCCAGAAGGAGACCCACCCCTAAGAATGGGGGAACAAAAGGAAGAGGTCGAGGTTATCATAACATAGAAACTCTTATAACGGGCCTCATAGATCTAGACCTGGACTGTAGAAGATAGGGCATTGCCCAGGCGATGCTGGTAATTTAGGAACTCAGAAAAGGAGCATTGTGGAGCTGATAGCTGTACCTCTTATAAAGTAATGCTGAGTTGGTGCTGGCTTCTTAGGGAATTGGAAGAAGTTCCTCCAAAACTGTGACTCGGATCTCGGAGAGAGGTGCTACATACATGGGGCTTGTACCAAGGCAGGTGGTGGTGTGACCTGGAACATCAGAGAGGGACACTGGCTGACTGTTGTGGGTTGCCTAGGGTACTGGAGCATGGCTCTATACAAGTGGTTCTCAGGAGGGTTCACTGTCCCCCGGATACTTGTACCTGTGATAGGCCTTGATGGAACTGGTTCTGGGTCTTTGTGGTAACCTACCCTCACCACCAGAGCAAGGCATCATTGCTGGGGATTCACAGAAAGTAACAGCAGGCAAATAGGTGGTAATAAGTCCCTTGTTCTCTCCTTTTGTCTTTCATTCTCCCTCTAGTGCCCTGATTGGTAGAACTTCATCCCGGAAGGCAAATAGCAATGGAGAAATACACCATGCAGAGTCTTAGCTCCAGCTTCATAGACAGAGTATAAGTTTTAGTTTTGGAGTTTAGGAAATACCTGATAATCAGCATAAGAAAGGGCTGCCGAATGCTGCTATAGTTTCTCTTGTGACAGGTAATGGCAGGTGACATGAATGTGATCTCTGTGAAGCTGTATGATATTCTTCTTACTCTTACTATTGAAAGGGCTGGAGGGCGCCCACGGGACTCGGACCAACCTCACAAGAGTGGTTGACAAGCAAATGCTCGTTTTGAAGGAACTGCTGAGCTAAAGCCAGCCCTGATATTATTTATTTTTATGTCTTATTTAGCTGTGGCTCACTAAATCGATTTCATGGCCCTGTATGGTTTGTGAAACACTGAATTAGCCCGAGATTGAGAGTGAATGGAGGCATGGAAGATAGGAGTTTTAAGGAGTTGAAATAGCTGTCGGAAATATAGGTGGTGCCAAAAAAAATGTATACATATTTCAAATTATTATAAAAAGTCAAGTGTTTATTAACGTATAGTTCATTTTCAAAATTTAAAAGAATCTACAGAAATGAATACTTTCTTTTGTCAATGCCTGTTTTCAAACTGATGACCGTTCTGGTCCAGGCATCGCTGATAACTTGAAGCAGTGGAGTTGCAAACATCAAGAATCATTTTTTTCAGTATTTGTGCGCCTTCAATTTGTCAGCTGTTGCCAGTTTTGTACCATAAACTTTATCTTTTTTGTATCCTCATAAAAAAGTCTAGTGGATAAGTTTTCTTTGTTCTAAGCTTAGTCTGGCTTCGCGCGTTATTTCAAATCAGCTAAACCTGAAAAGGAGTGAAAATTGAGTTATCGACTGTTAAAGTGTGTATACATTTTTGAGGGGAAACCCTAGACCCCCCCAATAATGTATACACACTTTGAATAATTATAAAGGCAGTGTTTGCACTTCAACTGCATTTTCAAAATTCCAGTAGCATTTTAGGATGAGTTTCCTCTGTTTAAAGCTTAGTCTGACTGAAAAGAAAGAAACATCAGTTGAGCTATCAGCTGTGAAAGTGTGTATACATGTTTTTGGGACACCTGTAGAGGAAAGAATTAATGATTGCTACAGAGGATACACTGCTTGAAGTGCCGGTAATGCTAGAAAAGAAGGGCTTTGGAGTAACATCAGTACCATCACATCATTGATGGTAAGGTTAGATATTCCCTCAGAGCTTGTCTTTGGAGTCATGCAGTGTTGACAGAGACTGGTGAGCACCCTCAAAGACTTTCGTCAGTAAACTTTTCTATTACCGCCACATCATGTTTCTGACAAAATTTAGTATGGGTTATTTTCTTTATAACATTTTATTGTTAATAATTCTCTTCCAAATGCGTATCCATCTTAATAACCCCAGATCTATAGCAAGTACCAAGGATATCATGACAGTCATGAAGAGGAAATCTGGTCATTAGGATTTCACCTCTGTCAGAGATGCTTTCTCTAAAAGGTTTCATCTAGCATTCTTGGTTTTCAGTAGCCATCCATTAGTTCTGGAATATTATCCAGATGTATGCAGGCATTCTTTTCTTTTTAAAAAAAACTATGTTTTTATTGATTTGAGGGAGAGAGGGAGTGAGAGGGGGAGAGAGAGAGAGAAACATCGATCAGCTTCCTCCTGCACGCCCTCTACTTGGGATCAAACCCGCAACCCAGGCATGTGCCCTGACTGGGAATCAAACCGGCAACCTTCTGATGCCTGGGGATACTTTTAACTGATAGTCAGTGAATGAGAAAAATTAGCTTTTGCCTGAGCTAAAATTATGTTTGCAATAGGAGTCGTGATGTAAGGCCACTTGAATTGTGGTCTTTTGAACATTTTAACAAACTGATTCTCGGTTTAAACTCTTCAGTCCAGCTTTCTCTAGAGAGCTCAACTAATTCGCCAGCCATGTAAAACATGTAATAGAATCTGTGTTTATGCAGCCAGGATGAGTCTCTTATGATTGAGAGCATGATGCACTGGGCGGGGTAGAGAAAAGGCTGCTGCCGTCATGCTGTGAGTAGAGGCAATCAGGCTGTCTGCCTTGCCCCAAAATAGCAGCCCCACTCCCTGTTACTCCATCAGTATGGCTGCCTCCCTGGACATTCGTCCAGTCTTTTCTGCAGATAAGATTGCATTGTAAAATAAAAAATTATCTTCATTGGAGGGGGTCTCTCAAAACTAATGAGTCCCTTAAGTGGGGCTTACTTTGATTGGTAACTTCAAACAGAATGGGAGGGGGGGTGTAGATAAGATGTCTGCAGAAGAAAAGAGATGGAACAAACTGTTTGAATAAAGGGACCAACAATGTTGGGTTTTGGATGGGGTGTCCACGTACTTGTTGAAGATAGCAGAGCATCGGTAGATTTGGGATAGAAGAGAAATTTGGAAGTCAGATGTCAGTTTTTTTAATGTGGAAAATTTTTATGCCAGTTTACATGTTTAGAGAATAGTCTGTAAGGAAACTTTATGTATCTCCCATACAGGTTCAACTATAATCCACCTGATAAATCTCCTTCATCTGTTTTTCTGGAATCCTACCTTTTTGCCACCTCCTCCCCTTACATATGTATAAGAGCAACCTCGGGTATTTTACTGATTCAAGCCTTGTCCCAACTGAAGAATCACTTTTTACGCCACTTTCTTCTCTCTCCCCCTCTCCCCCACCCTCCTACCCTACCCACCGCTCTTTAGCTCTGTTTTCAACTTCGAGCACTGCAGCTCTGATGGTCCAGCTCTTCCAAGACAGATCTGTAAAGGTCAGCCCTGCACCCTGAGCAGCTCAAAGGGAGAAACTGTACCAGCAGCGCCTCATGCCCGGCCCTCTCCTCTACCATGGACAGGTGGCTCCATAATGATAGTTCCATAATGGCAGCGGGTGAGGCCCCGATGCACATCAAGGTCAGTCTTCTGCTGCTGTGGTTTGGGGAGTGTCTGTCCATTTCTGGCCACTCTCAGGCCAGCCCCTCCCAGCGCTTCTCCTCCCGAGAAGTTGTGATCCCCTTGAAGGTGCCCAGCAGGGGCAGAGATGCTAAGGCTCCAGGCTGGCCCTCCTACAGCCTTCAGTTTGGGGGCCAAAGACACATTGTCAACATGAGGGTCAAGAAGCTCTTGGCTTCCAGACACCTACCAGTGTTCACCTACACGGACCAGCATGTCCTCCAGGAGGATCAGCCTTTTGTTCCTGATGACTGCTACTATCATGGTTATGTGCAGGGTGTCCCCGAGTCCCTGGTTGCCCTCAGTACCTGTTCTGGAGGCTTTCAAGGAATGCTACAGATAAGTGACCTTGCTTATGGAATCGAGCCAATTAGGTTTTCTGCCACATTTGAACACCTGGTGTATAAGATAGATAGTGATGATATACAGCTCCCACCTATGAGATGTGGCTTAACAGAAGAGAAAATAGCACGTCAATTGGAGCTGCGAGAGTTCTGTAGGTCCACTCTGATGCAAAGTTCTTATGTGGGCTGGTGGACTCACTTGCGATATCTTGAGCTGGTAGTGGTTGTGGACCATTTCCGATACCTTTTCTCTGAAAGTAATGTGTCACTAGTGCAGCGTGAAGTACTTGATGTTGTCAATATATTGGGTATCTTCTATCAGCCTTTCAAGGTTGATGTAATTTTGACTGGAATTGAGGTCTGGGATAAAGGAAACCAAATTCCCACCGATGACATAGTTCAGATGCTGGAAGACTCTGCTTCCTGGAAGCTTCTCCAACTTGATGCCTGACTGCAACATGATGATGCCCGTCTTTTCATAAAAAAATATTTTGGCAGAAAGCTTGGTATTGCCTACATCGGAGGACTATGCCAGCATCCTTTTAATTGTGGAATTGGTATATTCCAAGGCAACAGTCTGTATTCTTTTGCCATTACTGTGTCCCATGAGCTTGGTCATAATTTGGGTAATCAGCACGACACTGAATGGTGTGTGTGTGTGTGTGTGTGCTTCCCAGTGGTGCATAATGGCTCCTACCGTGCAGGGGACAACTAAATTCAGCAACTGCAGTTGTGCCTACTATTGGGACCACACTATGAGTAAAGGCATGTGTATTTACCCTCCTCCATATCCAGGGAATGTTTTCAGGTTACAGTATTGTGGGAACCTAGTTGTTGAAGAGAGAGGAGTGTGACTGTGGATCTACAAAGCAGTGTGAACATCACCCCTGTTGTCTGCTGAACTGCACTCTGAGGCCTGGTGCTGCTTGTGCTTTTGGGCTGTGTTGCAAAGACTGCAAGTTCATGCCATCAGGGACTTTGTGCAGACAACAGATGGGTGAATGTGACCTTCCAGAGTGGTGCAATGGGACATTCCATCAGTGCCCAGAAGATGTATATGTGCAGGATGGGATTCCCTGTAGTGACGGTGCCTACTGCTATCAAAAGAGATGTAATGGCCATGACAAACAGTGCAGGGAGATTTTTGGTGAAGGCGCAAAGAGTGCGTCTCGGAATTGCTATAAAGAAATCAACTCCCAGGGAAACCGTTTTGGCCACTGTGGTCTAACTGGTACGGCATACCTCAAATGTAATACCGCAGACATCCTCTGTGGGAGAGTTCAGTGTGAGAACATGTCAGTTATTCCTAATCTGGTAGAACATGCTACAGGACTTCAGGGTCAGTTCAATGACACCACTTGCTGGGGTATTGATTATCATTTGGGGATGTCCATACCTGATATTGGTCGAGTGAAAGATGGCACAGTGTGTGGTCCAGAAAAGATGGGCATCTACCAGAAGTGTGTCAGTATGGTCCATCTGCCACAGCCCTGTCGGTGTGAGACCTGCCACATGAATGGGGTCTGCAATAATAAACAGCATTGCCACTGCAACCGTGGGTGGGCACCTCCCAACTGCACGCACAAGGGCAATGGAGGTAGTGATGATAGCGGCCCACCTCCTAAGAACCAAGGACCAGAGGCAAAGTTGGCTTACGTGTCGTTATTGTGCCTTGGTCCTTTGTTTGCTTTCTTTTTGTATCGCTTCCTTGTGCTTTGTAAGAAACATAAAAGGAAAAATAGAGAAGAGGTAAAGGAGGAAGAGGAGATAAAGGAGGAAGAGAAGGAACAGTAAAGCTCCTGCTTCATTTTAAAAATCTCATTTTTTTAATAGTAGAGAAACATGTCTACTATTTAAAGCAAAATTTAAGGATCTCTCATGTCTGGATCATGTTATACTGAAGGATTCCTAGCATGTTCTTAACTTCCTCTTCAGTGTTTCAAGCAATATTAGAAGTTTATTATTTCTGGAAATCATGTATCTTTTTTTTTTAAAGAATTTTTATAAGAATTTATTTGAACCCTGGCTGATGTGGCGCAATTTGTTGAGTGTTGTCATGTGCACTGAAAAGTCACTGGTTCAATTCCCAGTCAGGGCACATGCCTGGGTTGTGGGCTCGGATCCCCAGTACGGGGCATGCAGGAGGCAGCTGATCAATGTCTCTCTCTCACATCGATGTTTCTCTCTCTCTCATTTCCTCCCTAAAATCTATAAAAAGACTTTTGAAAAAGAATTTATTTGAGCCAAATTGAGAACATGCTGGGGACCAAGATCTCAGATGCTCCGTGGAAGTCGTCTCTTTATGTACCTTGAGCAGAAGAACAGCAAAGACACATTTTGAAGCTGATGTTTATCAGATCTAAACCTTCTCCCACCTTTGTTCTGTAAGATGTAATGTCTGGGATGTGCCACTATATACCCCATTTCTGTTTTGCCAGCACTCTTCCAGGTAGCTATGCCAAAAGGGGGCAGAGAAGTAGCCTGGAATGAAAGATGAGGGGAGAAGAGAGTTTAATTCCCTGCGTGCTAAAAGTTACACTTAGTGTCATTTTGGCTGGGACCATTCACTCTGGTAGCTATGCTTGGTTTGGGGTTCCAGTTTTGTTGGATTTGTTAGAACCACCTTCATTCTTCCTGAGAAGTACCAGCACCAGTTAGCCACTGACACCTTCAGAGATCTGAGTTGCAGCTCTGGGGTTAGCAGGGTGATTCTCCTCTGAGTTCCTGAAGCATGAGCACTAGCTGGTCACTTGCCCTCCTTAAAGGGCCTTGGTCCCTGCTCTGCAGAGGATCTCCTTTAATCATGAGTACTCTAATAAGCTCAACTTCTTTTCTTTGTTCCCCTGGCCCTAGGGCTATTTGGTACTTTATCAGTAATTACTCCATTGTGATAGTTTAAGTTCTCCAGAAGCAGACACTCAATTGGAGTTTTAGTGTCTAAGATGTTTATTAGGAATGAACACCTGGAAAGGAAAGCATTCTGTGATGAAGCCAGTTTTACAGACAGAGAAACTGAATTATTTTGTAGGCCTAAACAAACCTTGGCCAACTTGGATGAGCACTGTGGACCAAATATTTCCTGTCATATTTTTCTTGCTTTGGGATGCAATGGCAGGGCCTTCATACCCTAGTTATAGATGAAATGTAGGTATTGGTGGTTCTGGACCTCACCTTCACTGCCTGTTCCATATGATTGTTTCCTTGAAGTTATAAAGTTTAATGAGGGCAAGACCTCTGATTCCTGACAATCCAGTACTTTGTTTTCTCAAAAATATTTGGAAGAATTAACTGTTGAAATCCTTTGTGAACCTATGGTTTCAGATTCAATCCCTTTAACAGAGGTAGAACTATTCAGTTTTTTAATTCTTTGTGTCAATTTTGGTGAATTATGTTTTTCAAGGCATTTCTCCTGTTTTCGTATTTTCCTCAAAGTTATTAGCATGAAGTGTTCATAGTATCTTTTCATATTTATGTCTCTAATTATGTCTCCTTATTCTTTCCTTCCTGATACTGTGCCTTCTCAATTTTGTTCTTGATCAATTTTCTATGTGCCTGTGTTCCTTTACAGTTAAAGATTGTTGTTTTCTTGATCTCTTCTAGTGAAGTTACTATATCCAGCACAGTATCCATGATCGGAGCTGCTAAGTTTATGGTAATTTACCATCACTCACCAAGACCCATTTGATTCTTTGCCGCAGAAATACTATTGAATTAAATGGGAATGGATGTGGATCACCACCTGCAACTGTTAAGTGGCCTCACTAATCTCTGCTGTCTCACTCATGATGTGTTAGTGTTTCTGTCTTACTATGGAGATAGGTGGGTATGGAGGAAATATTTAAGGCTTCTCACTTGGTCTTTGCTACCATAACTCTGACTTCACAGGTGAAAGAACCATTTTGAGGGTCCCGTCATCTCCTGAATTTATTTACTCAGGAGCCAGGGAAATTACCACAGAGTGGGTTCATGGACCTATCGGACCCACTGTGAGATGCCCTTGGATCAGGATTTTATTTAACATGGTCTCCTTCATGAGGCATTTTGGATTCTGTGGTATCTCTGTCAGGTCAGACCTTGCATTTGATAGTCTTCAAAAGATCTGAGTATTCCCCTTTCGCCATTGTGTAGTTACTCTGGTACATGTGTGTCCATTTGGGGAGCAAGTCCCTTTGGGAAACAAGGTCCAGTTGGGGAAACAAGGTAAGGGATGTTCATTGCATATATTTGTGGTGACATTGCAGGGTGCTTCCTAACGGTACCTGGTTTTTCCTTCAGTTGGCAATGGGTCAATGATTGATCTCAGGATTTGAAAATTGGTTGAGATACCCGTTGCAGAAGTTGGCATCAGTATGCTGATCACCACTTTTTGAATCTTTTTTTGTTGTATAATGCAATAAATGCCTTCATTGCCTGCCCTCCTATATCATCCCTAGGAGAGCCAAACTCTATTAGACATGGCCTCAGATATACTTAGGTCAGGGCCCATTACAGTAATTATACCCACCTGTTTCTAATAGTTAAGGACGAACACCTTTTTAAAAAAAAATTTTTTTTTAATTTATCTTTATTATTGAAAGTATTACAGATATCCCCTCCCCCGGTCTCCTCCACCCCGCATCTGCCGCCCACCCCCCCAAGACTTCACCACACTATTGTCTGTGTCCATGGGTTATGCATATATGCATATAAGTTCTTTGATTAATCTCTCCCAACCACTCCCCCACCCCACCTTCCCACTGAGATTCATTAGTCTGTTCCATGCTTCTATGTCCCTGGATCTATTTTGTTCCTCAGTCTATTTTGTTTATTAGATTCCACATATGAGTGAGATCATGTAAAACTGAATCAGGAAGAATCAGAAAACCTGAATAGGCCAATAACAACTGATGAAATCGAAGCAGCAATAAAAAAAAACTCCCAGCAAACAAAAGCCCTGGTCAGGATGGTTTCACAGGGGAGCTTTCTAATTCTTTAAGTTGTAGGGTTGGATAGTTTGCTGAAAATTTTTCTTGCCTTTTGAGGTAGGCCTGCAGTGCTATGAGCTTCCCTCTTAGGACTGCTTTTGCTGTGTCCCATAGATTTTGGATGGCTGTGTGTTCACTTTCATTTGTTTCCAGGAAGGTGGTTTTCTTTCTTTCTTGATCTTATTGGTAACCCATTCACTGTTTAATAACATGCTATTTAGCCTCCATGTGTTTGAATGTTTTTGAGTGATTTTACTGTAGTTGATTTCTAATTTCATGCCCTTGTGATTTGAGATGCTTGATATGATTTCAGTTTTCTTGAACTTGTAGAGACTTGTTTTGTGTCCTAACGTGGTTTATCTTTGAGAGTAACCCATGTGCATTTGAGAGGAATGTATATTCTGCAGCTTTGGGGTGAAATGTTCTGTAAATATCAATTAAATCCATCGGATCTAGTGTGCCATTTACAGTCACTGTTTCTGTGTTGACCTTTTGTCTGGAAGATCTATCCAGTGAAGTCAGTGGGGTGTTAAAGTCCCCAACTATGACTGTATTGCTGTTGATCTCTCCCTTAACGTCCTTAAGGTTACTATTGATAGGTCCTTATTTATTGCCATTCTAATTCTTTATGCCTATGTTTCTCTATTTCTTCTTATTACAGCAGTCCCTTTAACATTTCCTGCAATGCTGGTTTGCTGGTGATAAACTCCTTTAGCCTTTTTTTGTCTGGGAAGCTCTTTATTTCACCATCTAGTTTGAATGATAGCCTTGCTGGATAGAGTAGTCTTGGTTTCAGATCCTTATTTTGCATTACCTTGAATACTTCATGCCCTTCCCTTCTGGCCTGTAGAGTCCCTAATGAGAAGTCAGCCGACAGCCTGTGGGAGCTCCTTCGTAGGTAACGGATTGCTTTTCTCTTGTCGCCTTTAAGATTCTCTCTTTTTCTTCAATTCTTGGCATTTTAATTATGATGTGTCTGGGCTTGGGCCTCTCTGAATTCTTTTTGTTTGGGACTCTCTGTGCCTCCTGAACTTGTGTGACTTTTTCCTTCACCAGGTTAGGGAAGTTTTCTGCCATTATTTCTTCAAACAGGTTCTCTAACCCTTGCTTACTTTCGACCTCTCCTGGCATTCCTGTGATGCGAATATTGTTACGTTTCATGTTGTCCCACAGCTCCCTTAGACTGTCCTCCTGTTTTTTAATTGTTTTTTTCTTTTTGGATCTCTGATTTTTTTTCTACCTTCTTCTAATTCGCTGATTTGATCCTCAGCTTCCTCTAATCTGCTATTTATTTCTTCCAATGTATTCTTTATTTCTGCTATGTCCTTCTTCATTCCTGACTGGTCATTTTTCATAGTTTCCATATCTTTTTTTCATGCTATTGAGCATCTTTACAATCAGTATTCTGAACTCTGTATCTGAGAGATTGCTTATCTCCATTCCATTTAGCTCTTTTTCTGGAGACTTCTCTTGTTCTTTCCTTTGGGGCTTTTTTTTTTTTTTCTTTTTTGTCTCCCCATTTTGGCTGCCTATTCGGGTTTGTTTCTATATATTAGGTAGGCCTGCTAGGACTCTCAGTGTTTTTGGAGGGCCTCTGGTGCAGGCCAATGTCAGACGCTGTTTGTGACTGGCCTTGAGTACCCTGTTTGGAGCTATAACAACCCACAGCTTGAGATCCCCTCTGTTGGGGCTGGGTGCGTTTGGACAGGACCAAGATGCACATCAGAGTCTGCTTTTCCAAGGCCTGGGTCCAGAAGCAGATCAGGAAAAGACTTAAAGCACTCTGAGCTCTGCCTCTGCCTGCAGGCTGATTAATCTGATTCTCTTAATGAGCCTCAGGCTATACAAACTCCACAGGTAGGGAGAGAGGTTTTGCAGCAGGGTGGGCCAATTGCTTCCCCCTCAGGCAAAAGCTGCTTGGAAGATAAATGTCTGTCTGTGAAACATGTCCTCTCCAGTTTGGAGGAATGGCACAGGAATCCAGAGGGGTGTCCTCTGAGCTCTATCTCCAGCATCCACAACCCTAGATTCTCCTCACACAGATCCAGTCCCCTCTGCCCTCCCTCTGTTGGTGCCCAAGGTGAGTGGCTGCACATGAAACTTTGTGTGTTGGCTCTTTAAGAGGGTGCCTGCATTTCCAGCTGTTTCTCCCTGGCAGACAGAAACCTGGCTGCTTTTCACAGCCAGATGTTATGTCGGCACCTTTCTCAGTTCTGGTGCTCTTAGCTGGGAAGCCCAGCCTGGGGTTTAGGCCCCAGAGTCCTCATTGGGAACCCCCACAGCTGAGATATCCCTCTGGGCCTTCAGCTGCTGCCTGTGGGGGCCCAGCCAGCCCTCTCATGCCTCCACACTTCCTACCAGTCTCTATGTGGTCTCCACTTTTCCTCCTGGGTTATGAGGGTGCTCTCCAGCTCGTCTTCAGTTGCAGTTGATTATTCAGGATGGTTTTTCTATATTTTAGTTGTTCAAATATAATCAAATTCCAGTTTGATCCTGGGAGTGTCAGTGTAGCTTCCACTCAGTCCACGGCCATCTTTAATCTCCCTAACACCTTTTTTTTTTTTTTTTTGGGATTCTGGAATCTTCTTACCTTCACTGACCCTAGGGAGCCCATTTCTAAAGCACCCTGTCGAGTCATCAACCCAGGCCTACAGAGACAGCCACTGTTGAGGTCCCAATGCTGACTGCTTTCCTCTGCTTGATGTGCATTTCCTACTGCTTGAGTGAAGACATTCCTCCAGGGCCTTCAGAGTGATGGGGTTAGTGGTGGTTTCTCTGGCCTTTTCTAAGAAATCCATGCTAAAACACCTTCCCTGAATATTGTGACCCCCAAATTCACTTCTCTGCCAAAGTAGTTTTAGCATCTCCACCTCAACTATTATAGTTCAACATTTCCAAGCCTCAAAGATGCAGCACATTAGGATCAGCTCTGGGTATCTTTGCAAGAATGTTAAATCCTGAGCACCTCCTTATTTATAAGCTTTCCCTTGTATAATGTTATATTCTATTTCTCCTGAAGCAGTATCCTCAGGATCTGTTTCTATATATTCCTGGCTTCTGATGGCATATATTAGCCAGCTCCCGGAGCTCTCTTGACCAGTGATCTACTTCCTCTTATCCTAAGAACTGTACTGACCCTAGTTATTGGTCTAGATGCAATGAGAGAAAGTTAAGGACAGATCTTTAGGAAGATTAGTATAATCTTTGGTGAAACATGGTATCCAGGCAATGAGAGGCTGTTCTCTTCTAGCAAAGGGTAAGGAGTGAGTTCTGTTGGCCTAGGGAGTTCATAAGAATCTCAGGATTCAAATTTTCAAGTGCATCCACTCAAATGTCCTCATCCTGAATCTCAGGATAGCATTTCTTCCTTAATAGGACCTCTGATTTTTACATAGGAAACATACCAGAACTCTAAATTCAGTAATCTTTAAAAATCTGCATATTTATGACAAACCTTGGGTATTATTTTCAACACAGTCTATAGAATGAGATTCTCCTCATAGAGGTCTTAGGACTTTTGTACCATGCCCAACTTATTTGGCCTGAGCCTGTCTTTTTCTTTATTCATGGCTTCTTCATCAGTTAACTAACTTCCCAATTCTCATATTTCTAATTCAAACATGAAAGCTATTGTATAAGCGAGGGCACCCCTTCCATCTGTACCTTATCTTAACACACCACAAGTAAGAGTCTTAGTTTCTGATGTTGCAGCACACCAGTTGTCACAAATCCACTGGCTATAACTATGGGTCCTAGTAGCCTTCTGACAAGTAACCGTCCAATTCTAGAATCTCACATCCTATGGATCTGCCTTTTAAGGAACACTTCTGGTACCAACTGTCCTTGACTCTGAGATAAGAATTTGAGTGTGAGCAGTTTATCTGGGATACTGTCCCAAAATGTGAGTGCATGGTGAAGGAGTGGGAAACTAAGACAGGAAAGGGTTAAAAGCAATTCAAGCATATATTAATGGGTGAGTGACCATTTGAGCAACCAGGACACAATTCTACTGTGGCCTGTCTGAGAGGCACTGTTAGACACCTCACAATTATCCCATGAGGACTGGGGGAGCTGTGAGACATAGTCACAAAACATCTCTCATTGGTTAACAGTTGCTTCCGGCCTGCTCCTGAATGGGCCAAGCACACTCCTGTAAAGTAGAAAGGCATTAGTGTATTTAGGAATTGTCACCAGTATAACAGAAGATAGATTTGCATTTAATCCTTGCCTTAGCATCTGTTTTCTAGGGAACCTGGATACAGCAGATGCTGATGGCCCCACCCTACATCCCCTTGTCCCACCAGTGTTCACTGGCAGCTACAGTAAACAATATCCATCTCTGACAGTTTCCTCCTTTAAGTGTTGTACCTCACTTCTTTTCCTCACAGCTTTCTCCTGCACCATGGGATAATATTCCGAGGTGTATTTCACATGACTTCTTCTGTGGGATAGCCCCAGTAGCCCACAGTGGGAACTTGCTCAGTAACATGCTTTTTTGTGTGCTTCCAAATAAACTAACCCCACCTAAATCCTGGTCTTATCATCTACTTTTTTGGGAATCCAAAGAAGATAGTACGTAAGACTTTATGTTTGTAGTAGGAGGTTAATTCTACAAAATTATAAAAATATATAAATATAAAACTCAGTAAATATATTAGGTTGATAAATTTGACTATCATCAAATTTAACTTTTCTTTTTAACAAAAAAAAACTTCAAAAGACAATCAGTAAATTGGAACAGCTGCTATTTGTCTCCAAATGGCCATATATACTTAACACATGTAGATCTTCCTCCAAGTTTAATCAGACTGTATTCTTGGTTCATGCATCCCTGGTTCTGTGGCTCCACGAGATGTGCTGCTCCTCTTTCTGTCCCGGCTGGTGCACTGTCAGGCTTTCTCCTGGTCTGCTCCTAGAGCGCCTCAAAGGGACGGCCACAGAGTGACAGAAGCACACAAGTAGACACATAACATTTCACAAGGAGATGCCTTTCTAAAGGTAGGATGTTTAACCTCTATTGAGAGAAAAATTGGAGTTTTCCAGGGCACGGGTAGGGATGGGGGTGGGGAAGGGTGGTAAACAGCATTTTGGAAATGAGAATTACATGTACAGATGTGCAGACACATGACACAACCAAGTATACTCAAAACAGACAGCCAGAGGATGCCAAGTGTGCAAAACATAATAGAAAACGATATCAAGAATGCTGTTTGACTCAGTTTACAAAGAGTGTCATTTAGAAGTTATCTGGACCATATATAGAGGGTGCCTGATTAGATACGTATTTTCTAGAGACAGGATTTCTAAAAACACTGTGAATAGACTGAGAAGACAAATTGGGGACAAAGAGACTGGAGGACTAGAAGCAAACAGCATTGTAAATACACAGTATTTTAAATATTCAGGGCCCAGTTTTGAGTAGGAGCTTCAGTGGTTTTAAAAACAGGACAAAAGGCCAGGCCGGACGTGGCTCAGCGGTGGAGCATCGACCGAGGATCCAGGAGATTGCGGTTTGATTCCCGGTCAGGGCACATGCCCGGGTTTCGGGCTCGATCCCCAGTCGGGGGCGTGCAGGAGGCAGCTGATCAGTGACTCTCTCATCATTGATGGTTCTCTCTCTCTCTCTCCCCCCCCTTCCTCTCTCTGAAATGAATAAAAATATGTTTTTTTTTTAAAAAAAGGACGGTTTATTTTTACTTTTCCTAATTAATTTCATGCAATTAATTATATTATTCCTTATTGCGTATTATGCACTGTTGTATGTTTTGGGATAAAACAGTGTGCAAAACAGATAAAAACAACCCTGCCCTCATAGAGTTAGAGCAGACAAACTTGGCTAGAAAACAGAGAGGGTACAGCGCCAGGAATTTTTATTAAACAACAATTTGTTTACACTTTAACAAAAATTTCTTTCTTTTGGTTACCAAATAAACCCAAGACTTTGGGTGGAACAAGCGATACTATCATCATCATTTTCAGATTCTGAAGCAGAATATTAGAAATTTTAAGTAATTTTCCCAACTTTATTACATCTCTTTTGATAGTAATAGGCACTGCCACTACAGGGAATCCAGTCCTGTGCATATCCATCTTCTGGGCACTGAAAAGATGATGTCCCATTGCACCTCTCTGGAAGGTCACATTCATTGACCTGATTTCCACAGAATTCTGTTGATGGCATGAACTTACAGCCTTGACTTGTTCTGTGCTTATCACTGGGAAAACATTTCCATGATTCCAAATCCCAATCCCAATCAAAATCACATAAGTACCCAACTGCTGAAAAATGGTATCCACTATGCTGACAGGAAATGTATCCTCTGTACCTTTGAGAAATTACTTTGGGAATAAATGGAGAGGCAAGACTCACCCATGGGTCTTTAGATGTCGGTCTCCTGGCTTTCCTGTGAGTCATATGTGTACTCTAGAAACACAAAGAGCACCAACTCAGAGGGAAACGAGCTTTACTTGGTGCTTACACAATGAACAGTAGTTAGGAAGGTGCTGGAAATTACCTTTCCTTGATGGCAATGTTTCTGATATTGACTGAAAGGAAGGTCTCTTCATTTTTCTGTAAACTTAGAAATGTGCTTCAGGCATGTAACATTTCTACTCCAAGAAACTAAATCTTTATAATGCATAAGATATTAAATTAGAGGCATTTTCTTAATCTGAAGGATGAGACTTCGTCTCCTTGGGACCAAAATGTTTTTGAATATACATAAATACAGTAGTCAACAGTAGAAGTAAAAGAGACACACTAAGAATCATAACTAGTGGAAAGAAAACTCCTTTTCTGGCAGATGCTGGGCCACTGTCAACACTACCTCCATAGCCTCTGAACAGGCAGTAGGGCGGGGACCACCCATAGCCACAGTGGCAGTGATGTTTATTATTGCAGATTCCCTTCATGTTGCAGGTCTCAGGCAGGCAGACTTGTGACAGGAGAGGGAGACTGACACACTTCTTGTGTATGCATATCTTTCTTGAACCACACACGGCGCCATCTTTCACTTCACCCATGTCAGGTGTGTCCATCCCTAAATGATAACTGATACCCCAGCAGGTGGCATCATTGATGTGAGTGTGCTGCAAAGTAGAGTGATCTCTTAGGTGGGGAATGTCTCCCACATTCTCACACTGAACTCTCCCACAGAGGATGTCTGCGGTATTACATTTGAGGTATGCCGTACCAGTTAGACCACAGTGGCCAAAACGGTTTCCCTGGGAGTTGATTTCTTTATAGCAATTCTGAGACGCACTCTTTGCGCCTTCACCAAAAATCTCCCTGCACTGTTTGTCATGGCCACTACATCTCTTTTGATAGCAGTAGGCACCGTCACTACAGGGAATCCCATCCTGCACATATACATCTTCTGGGCACTGATGGAATGTCCCATTGCACCACTCTGGAAGGTCACATTCACCCATCTGTTGTCTGCACAAAGTCCCTGATGGCATGAACTTGCAGTCTTTGCAACACAGCCCAAAAGCACAAGCAGCACCAGGCCTCAGAGTGCAGTTCAGCAGACAACAGGGGTGATGTTCACACTGCTTTGTAGATCCACAGTCACATTCCTCTTCTCCTTCAACTACATCATTCCCACAGCGCTTCAGCATAAGGACTTCCCCTGGACTTGGAGGATTGTGCAGACATGATCCCTGGTTTAAAGTGGTCTTCATAAAATCTGCATAACTACAGTTGGTGAATCTCTCTGCTGGCACTCTGATAGCATTCATGATGCAACCACTTTGCCCACACAAACAGAATTCTTCATCATGCTGCATGCCCAAAGTATGGCCTAACTCATGGGCCACGGTGAGGGCAAAAAGAGACCAGGGGTCTCCTTGGAAATTATTAACTCCACAGTCAATAGGAGGACGACATATTCCTGCAACATAGGCTATACCAAGTGTACGTATAAGTGAATTTTTAATGAAAATATGTGCAGCATCATACTGTAGCCGCAAAAGACTGATTTGTTTCCACTGAGCAAAATCCTCCAGAACTTGTTCTATGCTTGTCATTGGGAAAACATTTTCATGATTCCAAATCTCAATCCCAGCCAAAATCACATAAGTACCCAACTGCTGATAAATGGAGTCCACTATGTTGATAACAAGAAATATATCCTCCTGCACCTTTGAGAAGTTACCTTGGGAATAAATAAAGAAATTTCGATCTACCACCACAGCCAGCTCCAGAAACCATGAGTGGGTCCACCAGTTATCAGAATTTTGTTTCAGAGTTGTTTTCTCAGCCTCTTCAAATCCCAGTTGTTGGTGTGCTATATTCTTCTTTGTTAAGCCACATCGAATAGGTGGGAAGTGTGTCTCATTAGTGTTTATCTTATACACCAGGTGTTCAAATGTAGCAGAGTGCCTTATTGGCTCGATTTCATAAGCAAGGTCACTTATCTGTAGCATTCCTCGAAAGCCTCCAGAACAGGTACTGAGGGCAACCAGGGACTCAGGGACACCCTGCACATAACCATGATAGTAGCAGTCATCAGGAACAAAAGGCTGATCCTCCTGGAGGACATGCTGGTCCGTGTAGGTGAACACTGGTAGGTGTCTGGAAGCCAAGAGCTTCTTGACCCTCATGTTGACAATGTGTCTTTGGCCCCCAAACTGAAGGCTGTAGGAGAGCCAGCCCGGAGCCTTAGCATCTCTGCCCCTGCTGGGCACCTTCAGGGGGACCACCACTTCTGGGGAGCTGAGGCATTGGGAGAGCCTAGCCTGGGAGAGGCCAGAAGGGGATAGAGACACTCGAAGCCACAGCAGCAGGAGAACTACTCTCATGGACACCCTGGCCTCACCAGCCTCCATTATGGAGCTGTCATTATGGAGTCATCTGTCCAGAAAAAAAGTGTGAGACACTGTTGGTCTGGCTCCTTCCTCTGAGCTGGTCATTGTATAGAGCTGACCTTTAAGGATCTGAATCCTGGCAGAGTTGGCCATCAGGGCTGCAGTGCTGAAACTGAAAATAAAAAGAAGGGTGGGGAAGGTGGTGGGATTGGGTAAGGAAAGTGGGAGAGAGAAAGAATCAAGTCATGAAAAATGATTAATGAATCATGAAAATGCTTTGGAATTGCTTTCAATAAATGGGGGTGGGAAGTTAGGGTTATAGATAAGACAGTATGGGCCATATGTTGATAATTGTTGCAGTTAGGTGACAGGTACCTGGGTTTTCATTTAATCTGATTAGACTTGCATAGGAGATATGGAAATGAAGATGCCTGACCCACTACTATCAATCTCCTGGACTCTGAATTCAGTCCTATCAATACTCCTTTACGCTGATTCAAATCCCTCTATATCATCCATCTGTACAGCTTCCCCTCTGACTTCTGCTGTCTTTTCTTGATGACAAAGGAAGAGGGAGAGAGAGAGAGAAAGAGAGCCAAACTGAATCCTAAACTTCTTCATAGAGCTCCCCATATTTACTTACCTTACTAAATTTGAGCTTCAGCAGAATTTACTGCTTTCCCTAAAGCTCACAATAGAGAAATCCAATTCTCAGAAGCCCTATGTACCTCATGGTCTAGAGCCTGGGTTCCTATTCTAGACAGCCCACAAAGTCATCTCCAAACCATTCATCCTGCTACATTTGACTGCACTAATTTTTAACCTTCCTTTCTCACTTTTCCATTAATCATTCCCTATCATTCTTGTACAAACTTCAAAGTCTGATACGTGAATTATTCGCCACCCAAAATCCCACCTTCATCATGAACAATGATAGCAAGTATATAGACAACGCATCTAAAAACCAGAAGGATTTTTCAACATTTTTTAACCTCTAATTCAGTTTCAGTGTACTTCAGTTTACCCACCCACAGTCATAATCTATACCTTGTCACCAAACGAAGCAAAACCAAACCATTTCTTACATCCTAAGCAACTTACCAATAATTTTAATCATTCCAGCTCTCCCTTACTCCTGCTATACCTATTCCTCAGATTCAAAGAAAACCCACATACTTTTGTCTTTCATTATCTCCCATTTCTCTCAATCTCATGTCCCTGTCTTCAGTTCCATTCCGTTTGAACCTAGGTGACCAGCTCTATCACTTCAACCACTTTATGCCAAAATCTTTAACTCCCTAAAGCTCTACAGTAAACTCTAATTTTCAAAAGAAACAAAACTGGTTTAATTCTGTCATATACTATATTTCCATTTCTGTGTCAAAATTACCATATACCACTGCGGGGGAGAATCTCAAAACAATTTGTTTGTGAAAATCTTAAGAACGGAATGCATAGTCAAAACTAGAAAGATTTGTGCTGGCTCCTCACCCTAAGGGATAGAGACAAGAACTCACCTGGTTACTTCAAACTCTCCTACGCCACGTTGCTCTTTTCTCCATTCATTCTCCTGGACATTACATTTACACATCCTTAATATTCTGAGTTCCTAATTTACATATAGTGCCAGTAGTCCATACCTTCTGGTTGCCTTTCAATCACAGTTAAATAGTTAACCAAGTAGATTTCATCTTTTCTTTTCTAACATATAGTATTCAAGTTTATAATTTATTCTAGACTTGCTATGTGGATGCTAGTAGAGGGGGAGGACTTGTTTCAGTCTGAACAATATCCTTAGCATTAACCTACCTAGAGAGCTTGGATCCATATGAGCACATTCCATTGCTAATGGATAGGCACTTTATTCCAGGTGCAAGTAGCTCACAAGAGAAAAACAAAGTTCATAGATAAATTCAACTATATAAAAATTTCCAAGGGCAAAGATCTCTAAATTGGGTGATACTCTCTTTATCTCTCTTGATATGTTTGTTACTTATCATGGAGTGGCAGTTGTGGATGGAATGTCGGAAGGGCTAATAAAAATACAGTGTGAAGACGGCTGATAAGATATGATAAACCATGTCATAATATTTTTCTTAGAGCTCAGAGGAGGCAATAATAGGAAAATGCTTCAAAGAATCTTTGCACCATACTCTTTGCCCTTGTTATATTATTTCTAGGACCCCAGAGACCCAAACTCCTAAAGGAACATCATTCTACCATCAATAATGTAAAGTGGTGCCATTAAAAATCCATATGCTTGCCCAGCCGGTGCGGCTCGGTTGGTTGAGTGTCATCCCATGCACTGGGAGGTCACTGGTTTGACTCCTGGTCAGGGCACATGTCGGGGTTGTGGGCTTGATCTCCAGTAGCGGGCATGCAGGAGGCAGCCAATCCATGTTTCTCTCTCATTGATGTTTCTATCTCTCTCGCTTCACTAAAATCATTTTTAAAATTCCATATGCTCTAACATTATTGGGATCTCAAAATAGACAACAGCCCTCCTCCATATGTTTTATCAACTCTTCCCTTCCTCACAGCTATTTCCAATTCCTCAAGACTACTACCTACCCATATCTCCTCTTATTCTATCATGCTCAAATGCACTGTTTTCCCATTGTCTGTCATTAATGTTGACTCATTAGCAAGTCATGAAATCAGTTTAATGGGTCATAAGCTGCAGTTTTTTTCTTTAAGGAAATTGAATAAAAATATCAGAGGACATTCCTAGAAATTCCTTAGCAACTCTTATGCATATGGTGCCAAAATTTGGGAGGTGTTTGTGTATGTGGCTACTGGGGCACAATATAAAATGGATTTCTTACTCTGGAATATAGTAAAAATATACATCTATAGTGATGCCAAATTCAAAGACAAAATGGCTTCTAGGATTTTCACCAGTACAAACCCATCTGCATCCAAGCCCATTTCTACTTTTCCTTTACCCCACTCCATAGTCCAGTCTCAGGAGACGAGTGATCCTCCCCCGGATTCAGGTAGTAGCCCCTCATCTTCTGTTCCAAGATCACATCTACGTATTTGAGGACTGAGCCTGTCAATTTTCCCTACTTTCAACTCTTCCCTATTTACCAGTTTTTAACTGACAGTTAGGGTAAGCAATTCATTCTGGTTTGCCCTGGGCTGTCTTGGTTCCTGGCTTTTAAACTGCAAGTCCCATATCCCAGCAACCCCTTCAGTCGTAGGTAAACTGGAATGGTTAGTCACCCTATCCACAACACCTTACCCCACCCATGCTCAAGGAGAACAAAACAAAAATTAAACTTCCCATTATCCAACATAATATTCTGGCTATCAACTTGTACAGAGTCAAACTTGGTTAATACCCTTTTAAATTACCATATTCAATATATTTTTAATTATACAATTTAAAACCTTGCTATTTTGTTTTATACACGTTTTTTAAATTGCATGTCCTATTATAATGTTTTTAAGAAAAATATGCTCACAATGGTTTATGAGAGAATTTATGGTATAATATTTGCCAAAATGTATCATCTATAAGATTTCAACTATATAAATATTGCATAGAGTAAAAACTAAGTCAATAAAATATTAACTCTAACTCTGGGTAGATCTCTTTTAAAGGGATATAAAATCATGATTTCAGTTCAGTTCCTGGAACAAAGTCAATTTTCAGATACAGAATCTATTGACTAAGGAGATCAGTGGGTTCCTAAGAGGAAGGACATATCAACATTATAACAAACATATAATGTAACCATTATGTTTGTTCTTCCCTCAAGAAACCTACAGCCATTTTCGTGGGAGTCTGTATGCCAGAGATAAATATTTAGAGTTGAGAGGATTATTGGGTATAGTGTCTGCACTGACATGGATACCCAGAGCTCCAAAAAATCATCATGGACACTGTTACAGTGGCAGCCTTTGGACATCAGTCAGTAAGTGGAGTCCTAGCTGACGTAGAGATTGCGGTGGTTCAGTGGTCTTCGGGACACCCTAGGTAGATAATTGGGATTGACATCTTCAGCAGTTAGAATAACGTCCTCATAGGGTCTTTGGTGTCATCTTACCACAGGTAGAAGTTCTTAAATGGCCCTCTACCCCTGGCCGGTATAGTAAATCAAGGACAATATTGTGTTCTGTGAGGGAAGGTGGACCTAAGTGCCATCATTAAAGACTAGAAGATGTAGCAGTGGTTGCCTCTATCAGATCCCATTCAAATCACCAATCTGGCCCCTACGCAAAACGTATTGATCCTGAAAAATGACCTTAATTACATCAAGCTCTAGCCAGTAGAATCTCTTAGTGTAGCTGCTGGGTCAGATGTGCGGTCATTGCTAGAGCAAATTAGCATGGCCTCAAGTGGAAGGCATGCAGCCATTAATTTAAAAATGTGACAATTTCTATTCTATCTTTTTTTTTGAGATTTTAAAAACACTTTATTTAATAAAAATTAAACATACAAAAACTGAAATTAACACATTAAAAAATTCACCATCTTCCATTAACAGGAAGACACTTTTCTATGCATATATTTGGCTTAAACTCAAGTCAGGATAACTATGTTTACTTAACACCAGCAAATGCTGACAACTTGATCTAATTAACAAAAAATTGCAAACACAGCTACATGAACATAATATACACGGACATTACGGTCGGATTAATGCACAAGAAATACAACAAATTTTTAATGATGAAACATTAGTACTCTTGCTCATTAATTTAGCCTTGGTTTTTTTTTCGTTTGTATTTTTACAAAAATAGTACCCACACTGTTTACTGGGCTATACATCAGCTTTTTGTTTTCTCATATAAACATTTCACATCCAAAAAAATGGTACCACTACCATAAGTGAAAAACCAACAGGAAAAAAGCAAATGTACATAAAAAACACCCAAAAACATTAGAAAAGTTAGCTGGTCCTAAAACATGGTTTCTTACATAAAACTAAAACTCAATGTAAGTAAAAGAGCTGGATACATTTTAGAGATGGCCTAACAGGCTGAGGAAACAAGTTATTGAAGGAAAACCTCAAAATGGCCTTTGTCATTTATAAATTAACCTATTTTTAGGCTTAACTGGCCAACAGCTAAGTTTAAGTGGGAAATAAGAAAAAAAATTTAAAAGATCTCTGGAAGTTTGGCGTTTTGCCTTGATGTTCCAGTGAATTGCTAGAATATGTGGCAAGTTCAAAGCTTCTCAAAGTTCCAGGTTAGGACTTCACAAAAAGTATGGGCCTGATATTACAAAGATCAACAATTCATCTAACTGCTGTATTTAAACAGCCATCTATCTAGAAAAGTTGCTTTACCCAACAAACTGAGGAAACTGGTGGTAGCAATGAAGCAAGTTAAATGAATAGCGGTTATCAAAGCCATTTCTTCAAGCTTCATTCTACCGAAGGCAAACAATGACGACAATGGCATCTGCCTTACTCATCTAACAAATAATTTACCTTTAGAAAAATATAAGGATAAAAAGGTAAATGTAAAGCCCTGCAGAGATGAAATCCAACTGCTTTTCTGATTATTAAGGCATCAAATGTCTGACATTATATTTAGAGGTATCTTGATACTGTGTCATAGGCTTGTCAGCAATTCCACAAGTTCCTACTCCAACTTTGCCAGTTACACTCTCATGTGAAGCAAAAATACTCCTCTTTACCTGGACTTTTTTGTTTTTAGAATAGGCCCTGTTGTTGAACTGTTGCCATTTCACTTTCTGGTCCTCTCTCTCCTGCTCAAGATCTTTTATTCTCTGTGGTTTTTTCAAAGCTTTCTTCTTTTTATATTCATGCTGCGGGGCAATCATTTCTTTTTTGGACATAGGTTTGCTGCCACTGTCCTCCTTGGCCTTCCTTCCTTCTTCTACAGGCTTGAGGTTCAACAGTGAGTCACTTCAGCATTGCCATAGCCAGCAAAGGTGATTGCAGCAGTGCTGTTTTCTTCATCTATCTCCTCAATCTCCGCTTCATAACACTGTCTATCTTCACTCCAGATTGCCATACACTTGTCCCCTACGTTCCAAGAATGAGTGGGCTGAGTAGAAGCAAAACAGTCTGAACTTGCAAGAGTTTCTGAACGTTGAGTTGACAGAAGGTCTTTGGTTAGTTCTGTAACTTCTTGTAAATCTTTCTTCAATTTTAGGAAATCTTCATTCTCTCCATTTCCAGACAGTGCAACTTCAACTTGCTGAATGAAGTTCAGCTTTGTAGCTTGCCAGCTGTTTTGCTAGATCCTCTCACATCTTGTGTGGGGTTAGGGGCAGGGCGGCCAGAAGGGGTCAGGGCAAATGAGCCCAGGGGTGGCAGCAGCAAGAAAATCTCCTGAAGGAAAACAAGGCGCCTCATCTGGAAAAAACATCTGCAAGGAGGGGGGAGGGAGGGGAGCTGGGAGCCAGGCACTGGGAGGAAGAAAAGAATAGTAATTTCTATTCTCATCAGAAAACAATTTCATAAAGAGCCAGGCTTCATGTGCCATGGATAAACATTTGGAACTCTGCCCCCAACGGTTATATTCACTTGTCCCCCTTGCCTTTGCCCGGTAACAACTCCATTTCTCCATATGCCAAAGCCCTAGAAATAGGGTTAAATGAAATTTAAGGCTAACCCTGAGCATTTCTGCTCTTATGTTATAATTAGGAAAAGTCCAGCTGTGTTGACTAGGCTGTAAGGGATCTGTCTGGAATATCTGGCACCAATTAGAAACCACTTTTAAGGAATACACACGTTAGGTCTTAACATGACACAGCCACCTCTTTAGAAGTTATGGCATATAAACTGAATTGTCAATGCTATTTGGAAACATTGTAGACTGGCAGACGACACCCATCCTTGTGTCAAAATCTTACTTCACACTTTTTGAGAGAGCATGATAACCAAAGAAAACACATACACACACACACTCAAACTTACTGTAGTACAAATTAAACAGCCTGAGGGAAACAACAGGCCCTTAACAAATGCAAAACAGATCACTGAGGATATGAACCAGTACTGGGAAAGTGGGGAAAAAAGAGGGAAAATGTTACAGGGCCCAGAGTTCACATGCTTTGGTAAACAGGCTGCTGAAACAGAAACAGAATTGCTACCCACCCCCCACCCCCTACCCCCACCCCCCAGGAAGACAGTCTAGTTTCAACAATTGCCCATGGATCAGCAAGAAACAACCCTCTTAGGAAATGGTCATCCAACCTCGATTTTAGGAGATACTGATGACAGTTGCTGATGGAGCGCCCATATTTGATAAGAGTAAAGGAAGCAGGGGCTCAGGCCCATCATGGATGAAGGTCCAGATCACTTGACCAGAGAAGCCAACCGGACACAAAGTGCTGGCCATGAGAGCTCTATAAAAGATGGACAAGTTACAGTGTCACAGACTGGCGATCCTACCGATTCTCCACTGCTGCATCCTTCCTCCACCATTTGGTGGCTGGCCTCATCTGCATCCCATATTTTCAGAAAGAGATGTAAACTTTGGCCTGAGGCATCTAAATAGCACAAACACAACACACCACTTGTCAGACTCTGTTCTAGTGCACTGTTTCTGAAGTGACCGCTTCCTGTTTCCTCTGACCTAAAATTTTGTCTTCATATATACACGGTGTCCCCCCAAAACGTATACACACTTTAACAGCCCATAGCTCAATTTGGAATATTAAATGTATTTTAATAAAACACGGCCTTTATAATTATTCAAGAATGTATATACACTATTTTGGAAACACCCTATGTGTCAGACAGTCAGTGCCATTCTGTAATTTATACACAGGCTGTGATGAGTCAATTCCCGTGATTTTGAATGTGAGATACTATGACACAATAACCCGAGGCCTTAGGAAATGATGGATCAGTCATCAGTGGCCCCTTCCTTATGTGAAAGCCTTACAATAAGGAGGGATGCTGAACTCATCATACTTGGAATACCCCAGCTTTAGCACAACCGAAGAAGAAGAAAAATGATAAGAGTTGGCCTGTAAGTGCTTAAATTGGGCTGGCTTTTCTTAGAGGCTTTTTTGGGGGTAAAAAAAGAAAAAAAGAAAAGCAATGTTTTTAGTGATTTCAGAGAGAGGAAGGGGGAGAGAGAGGGGGACAAATATCGATGATGAGAGAGAGTCACTGATTGGCCGCCTCCCGCATGCCCCCCACTGGGGATCGGGCATGCAACCCGGGCATGTGCCCTGACCGAGAATCAAACTGTGACCTCCTGGTTCATGGGTCAACCACTGAGACACACCAGCTGGGCTTAGAGGCTTTTTTCATCATCACACAACCTTAGAAAAATCTATTTCTTCTCTGAATGTAATTGTGGACCTTGAAAATGTAAACCTCAAAGACTTCAGGCAAGATCACATAAAGAGCAGGTGCTAGCACTACTGTTGACATCACGGGCCTATGACACAGAAGTTTTTGATCTTCCTACTCTGTGTGCTGAGGGATTCTCTTTATGCTTATTTGACACTACCAATAAAATGAACAGATAACAAAAATCTAGCACATAACCAATTGGGCAAAACTGTTATAACAAAGGGCACACCACTGCCCACAAGATCTCCTACAGGCGCATCGCCAAGACATAAGAGCCAACATCTTAAGTAAGTACAGGCCCTCTGGCTAGCGAATCTAAGAGATCCTACTGGCATCTACAGGAATTTTAACAATATGGCCACACATGATATGTTAAGTGAACTGAAACACACAGAATGTTTTTCAATTTCCAAGTCACTTTATTTCAAGATGACAACCTTGGGATGAATAGCTGTAGGATGATGCCATTCTCACAGTGATTCTTGATCGATTCTCCCAGTAAGTGCCAATGTGATTTTTCTCCATTGTGTAGGTTCCAGTTAGCATTTAGTAAAGTTCAGGGGATTCTGTTTCTTTCCCAGTTTACTTTTTACCCCTTCTTTCATCATCACCTTCATCATCATCTTCAGTTAAGTATGTAAGGCAACCCAAAATGAATGCAAGCAGTAAAAGGGCTGTTCGAATAAAGAGCGCAACTACGGCGTGGTTTACATTAACACCTATTTTGCCGCGAACACCTGGCTCTCTGTCAGGTGCAGGGCCACTGTCCACACTACCACCTGGTCCTGTTTGGTTACATCCTGGTGGATTCCACCCTCGTTGACAGTGACAATGTTTCTTATTGTTGCACACCCCTCTGAAATTGCATGTCTTGACATCACAATCATAACCCATATCTGCATGAAAAGTACACTTCTGTTTCACACAAAATTTTCCTGGCCCACATGTTGCACCATCCATTACAAGTCCGAGAGCTGGTTCTTCTGAGCCAAGGTGTAGATCAAATCCAAAGCATACTTCTTGTTGAACATCTTTTACTATTATGTGACGAAATGAAATATGATCACCTCCACCAGGTACTTCTGGGACATTACGACAGTGCAACATTCCGCAAAAAACATCATCTGGTTCACATTTGTGAGTTCTTTTTCCATAAAGGACGTTCACCAACCCACAGTTTCAAAATCGGTCACCTACTGCATTCAATTGCTTATAGCACGCTGGAGAACCATCTCTTACTTGGTAGCCAAAAAGGGCCTGACACTGCATATCACGGTCACTACAGTTTCCGCTCACACAAACGGCTAATCCTGAACACGGCGTTCCATCCTGGATATAAACATCTTCTGGGCAAAGAGCCGTTTTCCCGTCACAGTATTCTGCCAGATCACAAATGCCAAACCTCTCCCTACAAATCCATCCAGGTTTAGCAGGTTTACAATTCAAACAGCAACCTCCTCCACTGCATTGACTGCCAAGGGAGAGGGCACAATTGGTCTCACAACATTTATCTTAGCACAGTCTCTAAAGGTGCCACAGTCACATTCTTCGTTCTCGTTTATGATCTGGTCACCACAACGAGGGGCTATATAAGGAAAATTATCATATGGTACATTTTTATGAGCCAGACAGTTGGGAAATATAGCCAGACGAAACTGGAATCGTTGATAGGAACAGTTGCTAAACATATCAAAAAGACCCGGCTTACGAGCCATGACACAGAAGGTCCTTCGAAAACATCTACAACCAGTTCCATCATGTCTCATGCCCAAACCATGACCAAGTGCATGTGCTGAAATAGAGGCAGCTAAAAATATATGATAATTTGCTACATATACACCCATTGCCCCCCAGTTGGGGTTGCATACTCCATCGTGGTGGCTAAAATATGTATCTCCAACCAATTTATGTCCTGTAAGAAGCAATGAAGTATCATGAGGAATTTTTTTATAAAGCCTCCAAAATTTCCATAAACCAAAGTGTTCTACAAGTTTGTAAGAATTCTCACGATTGGTTACGTCCGTAGCATCCCTATGTTGCCATATGCACATAACGCGTATGTGGATGACTAGTTGATTTTGAAAATAAATGGTATGCATTATGTTGTTTATCATCACCACGTTCTCTATTACCTGTGTCATATTACGGGACATCACGTATAATGAGCTAGTAACTGTATAGTGAAGTTTCGCGTATTGCTTACGGGTCCACCACAAATACACGGGCACAGCTCTAGGGTTTTCAGCAACCATTGCCTCTTCATATGCTAGATCACCATCTTCTTCTTCAATCTTACACTTTTCATTCTCTGCTGACTGTTCTTCTGACACAAGCAGAGAAACTACATGCTCAAACTTAGAAGAATCCTCCAGTGGTTTGATTTCATAAGTGAAGTCATCCACCTGCAGCATGCCACGCAGACCCCCACGGCAGCTGTCCAGCGTGCCCATGGACCCGGGCACTCCTTCCAGGTAGCTGTAGTAGTAGCAGTCTCGAGGGACAAAGGGGTAGTCCTCCTGCATGGCACCTTGGTCGTTATCGGTGATAACAGGAAACTGTCTGGGCAGCAAGTTCTTCTTGACCTTCATGTGAACCACATGCCTACGGCCCCTGAAGTGAATTCTGTAGGACAGCTGGTCTTGCACCCCGGCTCCACCCACCCTGTGGGACACCTTCCTAGGGATCACAATTTCAGAGGAAGTGAAGCGCCATCCTGGCAGGGCATGGGAGCAGCAGACCTGGGACAGGAGCAGCCAGAGTAGAGGCAGCCAGAGATCACCTGTCAGGTGGGCCTGGGCCCAGGCAGGCCCCATGAGTGAGGCAGCCTGTGACCAAAGAAACTGCAGGCAAGTGGGAGGCAGGCAAGACTAACCTGCAACAGCACCTTTCCCAGCTGTAGTCAGGAGGAGAGCAGAGAGAGACTGGAGGTCTGGCACCCCCAGAGAGGTGGAGCGGGGACGGGGCTGCTATTACATAACAATGGTGCATTCATTAGGGGAGGCTGTGCTCAGCGATCCAGGGACCCTGCGCTGAAAGGTCCCTTGGTCTCTTGGAAAACACCCAGGGGAAGAATAAGTGGATTTCCTGGTGAGATGTGTGATCTTTAAAAACGGAATCCCACACGACTGAGCGTGAAAACAGAGAACTCACCGTTGAGAGAATGAGGTACAGGAACGGGCCCACCCAAGGGAATACACAGTCTGCATCGCTTATCAAATTTTTAGTAGCAGCTACCCTCGTAGTGTGTGAGAGAGCCTACTGAAGACATGGCCAAAATGCCAGCCCTGAAACACTACTCTGGACGGACAGAGCGCCCTCCTTCGGCGTGCAGTGTCTGTGTTAAATCAGAGACCGCTATGTGGTGCTGTACATCCGTTACGCAGAACACATGGGACCAGGAACCAAGGAGTAGGAGCTGGGTGGCCCAGTTTCCATTCCTCTTACTGACCCACTGGCGGCTGTTCCGCTGCCCTCCCTGCACCTGTGTAGTCTCCAGGGCTACAGGTCTTGGCCCACAGGGGATGTGCTTTTGCCAGGGACGTGGCACGAGTCCCACAGAATTGCAAGCTACAGCTGCCATCAGGGCACCTCACACATCTTGTGTCCAGCTGGTGAGAAGGGGAGTTGCCATTTTGGACAGAGTACTAACTGATTCTGAGTAGCAGGGGAGGGAACGGCTGCTGCTGAACCTCGGTACAGCCATGGAGGATTATATGTGGAATCCAGGTGACTCACTTGGGAGCCACGTGGAACTCCCTTGGGCAATGGTAACTCCAAACGGACCTGTGTAGCCAACTTGACCCAGAAGGCCTCAGACCCCTCAAGGATAAAGGAGGAAAAGATTTTCAACAAATAATACAGAGAGTCCTCTCATTTCCCCTTACCTTCCTTCTACTCTGCCCCGTTTTCTTTCTTTGGCTTTATACCTCCTACACCCCATGACCACCTAAAAGTGCCGCAAGGCTTACAGAAACAGCTGTCAGAAATACTGTTCTGTTGGTTACTGGGACTCCAAACAAGGGGCAGGAAAAGAAGAACCACCCCCATCTTCAAGTTTTGCAAAAGGTGGAAACTACCACTGAAGTTAAAACACGGGAGGGTTATTCAAATTCTTTCCATCTTAGAAAAACCCTGACCTTGGTTCCCCCCTGGTCTTCAGGCATTCCCTGATAGGCTTCAAACGAATGAAGCCTTTAACCTCTATCTGAGGCATGTACATCTTTATTTTTTAAAATAACTTGGTGCCATTACATGAGAAAGGTTGGGCAAACCCCAAACACTGGGTGGCTGGGTCAAGAACAGCACCTATCAAAGAACCCTAACTTCCTTGGGTGGGGCTGCAAGTCCTCCTCCTGGTCTCTGTTCTTTTTTATAGCATGGAGATTGCAGGCTGCCATTCTTCTGCAGGTCAACCCTCTGCCACACTCATGTCAGTATTTGCCTGCTTTTTGGAGTCCTTTGGATGAGCAGAGAATCAGGCTTACTTTAAGGTCGGGCAAGTCCCTCCTTCTATGTCAGTCTTCTTTAACTAGGGGAAACCTGTAATCCGCCCAAACCCTGGTCAGATTTGTGCTAGATCTGTGGTGTGCCACAAAGTTCCTGACTCTATTACTTTCTTCTGAAAGTGGCATGATTTCAGGAAGTACAGTCTTGAACTGCAGGGGCCCTTTGGTTTCTTGGGCAGGTCACACTTGTGTAGCGTGCCACCTTAGAAGAGAGGGTATTAGAACAGCGATCACACCACGGGCCGCTTACTTCGGTTGTTCCAAAGGAGGCAAGAAAGAAAGAAAGATTCTGAACAAATTCTAAGACTTTGAGGCTTCCTTTAAAACAACTTCAGCTTTCTTCCCCTCCCAAAGACGTTGTCCTCCTGTCTGCCTCTGTAACTGTGTGTCTCATAGCCCCACTCCTTTCTCACCTCCCTCCTATCCTGATCCCTCTCTTCCTTTCAGCCCCACTGCTCCTCTTCCTCACCTTCTGCAGCTCCCCCTTACCTTTGTCCTGGAACTTCACCCTTTCTTGATATGCCAAAGCCCTACAAATAGGGTTAAACGGAACTTAAGGCTAACCCTGAGCATTTCTGCTCTTATGTTAACTGGGAAAAGTCTCGCTGTGTTCACTAGGCTGTAAGGGATCTGTCTTAAATATCTGGCACCAATTAGAAAACACTTTAAAGGAATACACATGTTAGGCCTTAACATGACACAGCCACCTCTTTAGAAGTTATGGCATATAACCTGAATTGTCAATGCTATTTAGAAACATTTTAGACTTGCACGCCACACCCATCCTTGGGTCAAAAACTTATTTCACACTTTTGGAGAGAGCATGATAACCAAAGAAATCACACACACACACACACACACACACAATCAAACTTACACACACACACACACACACACACACGCAATCAAACTTACTGTAGTACAAATTAAACAGCCTGAGGGAAACAACAGGCCCTTAACAAATGCAAAACAGATCACTGAGGATATGAACCAGTATTGGGAAAGTGGGGAAAAAAGAGGGAAAATGTTACAGGGCCCAGAGTTCACATGCTTTGGTAAACAGGCTGCTGAAACAGAAACCGAATTGCTACCCACCCCCCACCGCCTACCCCGACCCCTCAGGAAGACAGTCTAGTTTCAACAATTGCCCATGGATCAGCAAGAAATAACCCTCTTAGGAAATGGTCATCCAACCTCGATTTTAGGAGATATTGATGACAGTTGCTGATGGAGCGCCCATATTTGATGAGAGTAAAGGAAGCAGGGGCTCAGGCCCATCATGGATGAAGATCCAGATCGCTCGACCAGAGAAGCCAACCGGTCACAAAGTGCTGGCCATGAGAGCTCTATGAAAGATGGACAAGTTACAGTGTCACAGACTGGCGATCCTACCGATTCTCCACTGCTGCATCCTTCCTCCACCATTTGGTGGCTGGCCTCATCTGCATCCCATATTTTCAGAAAGAGATGTAATCTTTGGCCTGAGGCATCTAAATAGCACAAACACAACACACCACTTGTCAGACTCTGTTCTAGTGCACTGTTTCTGAAGTGACCGCTTCCTGTTTCCTCTTACCTAAAATTTTGTCCTCATATATACACGGTGTCCCCCCAAAACGTATACACACTTTAACAGCCCATAGCTCAATTTGGAATATTAAATGTATTTTAATAAAACACGGCCTTTATAATTATTCAAGAATGTATATACACTTTTTTGGAAACACCCTATGTGTCAGACAGTCGGTGCCATTCTGTAATTTATGGACAGGCTGTGATGAGTCAATTCCCATGATTTTATATGTGAGATACTATGACACAATAACCCGAGGCCTTAGGAAATGATGGATCAGTCATCAGTGGCCCCTTCCTTATGTGAAAGCCTTACAATAAGGAGGGATGCTGAACTCATCATACTTGGAATACCCTAGCTTTAGCACAACCGAAGAAGAAGAAAAATGATAAGAGTTGGCCTGTAAGTGCTTAAATTGGGCTGGCTTTTCTTAGAGGCTTTTTTGGGGGTAAAAAAAAGAAAAAAAGAAAAGCAATGTTTTTAAGGATTTCAGAGAGAGGAAGGGGAAAGAGAGGGGGACAAATATCGATGATGAGAGAGAGTCACTGATTGGCCGCCTCCCGCATGCCCCCCACTGGGGATCGAGCATGCAACCCGGGCATGTGCCCTGACCGAGAATCAAACTGTGACCTCCCGGTTCATGGATCAACCACCTAGACACACCAGCTGGGCTTAAGGCTTTTTTGATCATCACACAACCTTAGAAAAATCTATTTCTTCTCTGAATGTAATTGTGGACCTTGAAAACGTAAACTTCAAACACTTTAGGCAAGATCACATAAAGAGCAGGTGCTAGCACTACTGTTGACATCACGGGCCTATGACACAGAAGTTTTTGATCTTCCTACTCTGTGTGCTGAGGGATTCTCTTTATGCTTATTTGACACTACCAATAAAATGAACAGATAACAAAAATCTAGCACATAACCAATTGGGCAAAACTATTATAACAAAGGGCACACCACTGCCCACAAGATCTCCTATAGGAGCATCTCCAAGACATAAGAGCCAACATCTTAAGTAAGTACAGGCCCTCTGGCTAGCGAATCTAAGAGGTCCTACTGACATCTACAGGAATTTTGACAATATGGCCACATATGCTATGTTCAGTGAACTGAAACACACAGAATGTTTTTCAATTTCCAAGTCACTTTATTTCAAGATGACAACCTTCGGATGAATAGCTGTAGGATGATGCCATTCTCAGAGTGATTCTTGATCGTTTCTCCCAGTAAGTGCCAATGTGATTTTTCTCCATTGTGTAGGTTCCAGTTAGCCTTTAGTAAAGTTCAGGGGATTCTGTTTCTTTCCCAGTTTACTTTTTACCCCTTCTTTTATCATCACCTTCATCATCATCTTCAGTTAAGTATGTAAGCCAACCCAAAATGAATGCAAGCAGTAAAAGGGCTGATCGAATAAAGAGCGCAACTAGGGCGTGGTTTACATTAACACTTATTTTGCCGCGAACACCTGGTTCTCTGTCAGGTGCAGGGCCACTGTCCACACTACCACCTGGTCCTGTTTGGTTACATCCTGGTGGATTCCACCCTCGTTGACAGTGACAATGTTTCTTATTGTTGCACACCCCTCTGAAATTGCATGTCTTGACATCACAATCATAACCCATATCTGCATGAAAAGTACACTTCTGTTTCACACAAAATTTTCCTGGCCCACATGTTGCACCATCCATTACAAGTCCGAGAGCTGGTTCTTCTGAGCCAAGGTGTAGATCATATCCAAAGCATACTTCTTGTTGAACATCTTTTACTATTAGGCGACGAAATGTATTATGATCACCTACACCAGGTATTTCTGGGACATCACGACAGTGCAACATTCCGCAAAAAACATCATCTGGTTCACATTTGTGAGTTCTTTTTCCATAAAGGACGTTCACCAACCCACAGTTTCCAAATCGGTCACCTACTGCATTCAATTGCTGATAGCACGCTGGAGAACCATCTCTTACTTGGTAGCCAAAAAGGGCCTGACACTGCATATCACGGTCACTACAGTTTCCGCTCACACAAACGGCTAATCCTGAACACGGGGTTCCATCCTGGATATAAACATCTTCTGGACAAAGAGCCGTTTTCCCATCACAGTATTCTGCCAGATCACAAATGCCAAACCTCTCCCTACAAATCCATCCAGGTTTAGCAGGTTTACAATTCAAACAGCAATCTCCTCCACTGCATTGACTGCCAAGGGAGAGGGCACAATTGGTCTCACAACATTTATCTTTAGCACAGTCTCTAAAGGTGCCACAGTCACATTCTTCCTTCTCATTTATGATCTGGTCACCACAACGAGGGGCTATATAAGGAAAATTACCATATGGTACATTTTTATGAGCCAGACAGTTGGGAAAGATAGCCAGACGAAACTGCAATCGTTCATAGGAACAGTTGCTAAACATATCAAAAAGACCCGGGTTAGGAGTCATGACACAGAAGGTCCTTCGAAAACATCTACAACCAGTTCCATCATGTCTCATGCCCAAACCATGACCAAGTGCATGTGCTGAAATAGAGGCAGCTAAAAATATATGATGATTTGCTACATATACACCCATTGCCCCCCAGTTGGGGTTGCATACTCCATCGTGGTGGCTAAAATATATATCTCTAACCAATTTATGTCCTGTAAGAAGCAATGAAGTATCATGAGGAATTTGGTTATAAAACCCCCAAAATTTCCACAAACCAAAGTGTTCTACAAGTTTGTAAGAATTCTCATGACGGGTTACCTCCGTAGGATCCCTATGTTGCCATATGCACATAAGGCGTATGTGGATGACTAGTTGATTTTGAAAATAAATGGTATGCATTATGTTGTTTATCATCACCACGTTCTCTATTACCCGTGTCATATTACGGGACATCACGTATAATGAGCTAGTAACTGTATAGTGAAGTTTCGCGTATTGCTTATGGGTCCACCACAAATACACGGGCACAGCTCTAGGGTTTTCAGCAACCATTGCCTCTTCATATGCTAGATCACCATCTTCTTCTTCAATCTTACACCTTTCATTCTCTGCTGACTCTTCTTCTGACACAAGCAGAGAAACCACATGCTCAAACTTGGAAGAATCCTCCAGTGGTTTGATTTCGTAAGTGAAGTCATCCACCTGCAGCATGCCACGCAGACCCCCACGGCAGGTGTCCAGCGTGCCCATGGACCCGGGCACTCCTTCCAGGTAGCTGTAGTAGTAGCAGTCTCGAGGGACAAAGGGGTAGTCCTCCTGCATGGCACCTTGGTCGTTATCGGTGATAACAGGAAACTGTCTGGGCAGCAAGTTCTTCTTGACCTTCATGTGAACCACATGCCTACGGCCCCTGAAGTGAATCCTGTAGGACAGCTGGTCTTGCACCCCAGCTCCACCCACCCTGTGGGACACCTTCCTGGGGATCACAATTTCAGAGGAAGTGAAGCGCCATCCTGGCAGGGCATGGGAGCAGCAGACCTGGGACAGGAGCAGCCAGAGTAGAGGCAGCCAGAGATCACCTGTCAGGTGGGCCTGGGCCCAGGCAGGCCCCATGAGTGAGGCAGCCTGTGACCAAAGAAACTGCAGGCAAGTGGGAGGCAGGCAAGACTAACCTGCAACAGCACCTTTCCCAGCTGTAGTCAGGAGGAGAGCAGAGAGAGACTGGAGGTCTGGCACCCCCAGAGAGGTGGAGCAGGGAGGAGGCAGCTATTACATAACAATGGTGCATTCATGAGGGGAGGCTGTGCTCAGCGATCCAGGGAGCCTGCGCTGAAAGGTCCCTTGGTCTCTTGGAAAACACCCAGGGGAAGAATAAGTGGATTTCCTGGTGAGATGTGTGATCTTTAAAAACGGAATCCCACACGACTGAGCGTGAAAACAGAGAACTCACCCTTGAGAGAATGAGGTACAGGAACGGGCCCACCCAAGGGAATACACAGTCTGCATCGCTTATCAAATTTTTAGTAGCAGCTACCCTCGTAGTGTGTGAGAGAGCCTACTGAAGACATGGCCAAAATGCCAGCCCTGAAACACTACTCTGGACGGACAGAGCGCCCTCCTTCGGCGTGCAGTGTCTGTGTTAAATCAGAGACCGCTATGTGGTGCTGTACATCCGTTACGCAGAACACATGGGACCAGGAACCAAGGAGTAGGAGCTGGGTGGCCCAGTTTCCATTCCTCTTACTGACCCACTGGCGGCTGTTCCGCTGCCCTCCCTGCACCTGTGTAGTCTCCAGGGCTACAGGTCTTGGCCCACAGGGGATGTGCTTTTGTGACAGTTTTAAGACACATGGTGGCTTTTTGCCTTAAGCTTGGAGGACATAATACGTCAACATGACATGAAAATAGAGCATGGTGAGGAGAGTGGAAGCTTCTCTCTCTAAGAATTTTGAGGAGAGAAATATATTCTCACACACTTTATGAAAACTGAATGCATTTGGGCCGAATTATGGAAAGAAAGTGTAAAGAAATGTCATGAGTAGGAAATTCAGGGCGTATATTAATAGTTTCTTGAAGAGTGAAACCTACATCTACCCTATGTCCCGGCGATTCTAGCCCTAGGAAATTATTCACTGAGTCTTGCACATGAATGTTCATAGCAGCATTATTCATGAATTTATCCCACCACCTGGAACCACCAGCACTTAATACAGCAGTGGATAAAGAAATGGGTATATTAGTGGAATAACCAGTAAATCAGAAGAAAGTTCTGTTATGTGTAAGAACATGGATGTATCTCACAGATACGATGATGAGGAGGAGGAGGAGGATGACGACAGAAAGAAATCAGACCAAAGGAAGTTAATATGTGATTTAATTTCCATAAAGTTTTAGAATAGTCCAGAATCAGTTCTGGGAATAGAATTTAACGTGGTAGTTTCCTGACGTGGGAATGGAGGGAACTTTCTGGAGTGATGGAAAACTTGTGTATCTTGACGGGGGTGTGCTATAGATTGAATGTTTGTGTAGCTCCCAAATTCAAAGGGTGAAATCCTAACCCCCTAGGGGGAAGGCATCAGGCGGTGAGGCCTTTGGGAAGTGATTAGGTCAGGAGGGCAGGGCCCTCGGGAATGGGATTAGTGCCTTTATAAAAGATACCTCAGAGGGATCCCTCACCCCTTCTGCCTGCCTTGTGTGGTTACAGGAAGAAGGTGCCATCTATGAACCAGAAAGCAGTTTTCACCACACACTGAATCTGCTGGTGCCTAGGACTTGGACTTCCCTGCCTCCTGAACTGTGAGAAGTAAACTTCTCTTGTTTAGAAGCCCCCTTGCTCTCTATGGCATTTTGTTATAGCAGCCCAAACAGACTAAGACAGGCTTGTGGTTACAAATCAAAATCCATCACGCTGCACCCTTAAAATCTGTGTATTTTATTGCAATGCTAAGTATGCCTCAGGAAGTTAATTTTGTATAAAAGTTCTGACTTCAGCCTCTTTTTGACCCAGTCTGAAGAAACACATCATTAACTTATCTCACGCACCATCTTCTTTACCTTTTCAAAAATCATTTCAACATTGAATTGCATGTGAATGTACTCAAGTCCATATAGGGAAGTTACCAAGAAGAACTTATCTCATCTGTTTTCTTTTTCTTTTATATATATATATATGTTTCATTGATTTCAGAGAGAGGAAGGGAGCTGGAGAGAGAGAGAGAAACATCAATGAGAGAGAAGAAACATTGATTGGCTGCTTCCTGCACACCCCCTTACTGGGAATCGAGCCCACAACCCTGGGCATGTGCCCTGATTGGGAACCAAACCATGACCTCCTGGTTCATGGGATGACGAGCCAGGCACCTATTTTCTTCTCTTATGGATCATATCTTTCAGTTGGGAAGAGTAACTCACACATTAATATTTAAATGTTTAAATGTTTTATGCAGCACTGGAAGATTTTTTTCAATATCAGTGCAATATGGAACATTTGCAAAGTTATAAGCATGCCTTGACCTCAGCCTGAGATGAACTGGCCATGATTAAAAAAAAGATAATTTTAAGAACAAAAAGGACTGTGAATGGTATAAAAATGAATAGAACTAACTGTATTGGTAAGGATTAGAAAAACTGATGAACTCAAACATCAGATATGTATTTTTGGAAAATGGAACAGACAAGAAAGTTCGGCCATTTGGGACAGAGTGATAGTAAGTTACCCATTTTTCATTTATGTTTATTGGGAGGGTATTTGTGAGGACAGGGGTGATACAAGGATGGTAATGTTTGAAAGATAATTAAGCTGCTTTTAGCATTCAGGCCATAGAAAAAGTATAGCCAGGAAAGCTACTACACAATATGTTGCACAAATTCATAGGCTATCTGAATGGTCTGAAGAGGATTGTTCCCATACATGGAGAAATCAGAAATGAGTTAGTTTTGAGTAATCATGTGTGTATGTTTACCCTTTCAAAATTCTTCTTCATTTTATTAAAAAAGCTAAAGTCAGAAAAAAGTCTTTGTGAATTTTTCTTTTGCATCTCACCTGTCAACACTTGTACCAACTTATATTATCTCCTGCTTAAGGGAGGGTAATGTGGGTATTTTGGGAGGAGGAAGGAGGGTGGTAAGTGTGGGGGTATTCAATATGAGAGTTAGGATGTGGAGACAATTGGACGCTGATTCATGTATTTTTCCAATTGAAAAACTGCATGAGATTTTAAACAAATCATGGTTTTAGAGTCAGTAAGATTCTTAAGAATATCATGGACCAGAATATAAATTAATATTTTATAAGCAAAGGTGTACTTATGGTAGAATTAGGCTCTACTATTACAGAAAGAAAAAAAGAAAGAGGTTTGGATATATATGAAAATGAGAGGTAATTCGATGGATTTTGCAATAGTTGTAATTCATACCATTCCCTATGGTGATAAATGAAACAGGACCATGTTTTGCTAAGTGGCAGTCTTGAAACAATTTGTGGGTTTTAATGAACTACTCTGTGTTGTTTTGTGAAATCATACAGATTTTATTTACTTATTTATCCTCACCTGAAGATATGTTCATTGATTTTAGAGAGAGAGGAAAAGAGAGAGAGAGACTGATCAGCTACCTCCTGTACACACCCGGCAACCTTTCCATGGATAGGATGACGCTGCAATCAACTGAGCCACCCGGTCAGTGTAAATCATACAACTTTTAAAAGTTTTGTACTGAGAGTGACATCAGTAAAATGACAGACTAGGAAGCTCCAAGCTCTCCTTCCGCCACAGTAAAACTGAAGAAAAACAACTAGAAACTATCTGAACCAACTTTATAGGAGATCAGGGGAAAAAATAAATGTTTCCAGCAACCAAGAAAAGGCCCAGTCAGGAATAAGCCATCTTTGCCCTGGCTGGTGTTGCCCAGTGGTTGGAGCGTAGGCCAGCATATCAAAGGGTTATGGGTTCAATTCCCCTTCAAGGGAATATACCTGGGTTGCAGGGTCCATCCCTGGCCCTGGTCCAGGCACATGTAGGAGGCAACTAATTGATGTGTCTCTCTCACATCGATGTTTCTCTCCCTCCCTCTCCCCTTCCCTCCCTTCCTTCCACTCTCTCTAAAAGTCGATGGAAAAAATACCCTCAGGAGAGGATTAACAACAACAACAAAAAGGAATGAACCATCTTCAAATTGCTTCAGGAATTCATGGGAACCTCTGTGAACATATAAGCTCAAGACGAGCTAAAGGAACAGTCTTCAGAGAGCACCCATAACCCTGAGCAGTCTTTGAAACTTTTGTTTGAAAAAGTCTCCAGTGACTTTCAACAAATTTCTTTTAATCTATACCCAAGGATATGTTTTTCTTCGATTCTAGAAAGAGGAAGGGAGAGGGAGAGAGAGAAACATCGGTGTGAGAGGGAAACATCGATCTGTTGCCTCTCGTATAGGCCCTGACCGGGGGATTGAACCCACAACTTGGGTATGTGCCCTGACCTGGAATCAAACCCATGACCCTTTGGTCCACGGGACGATGCACCAACCAACTGAGCCACACTAGACAGGGCAACAATCTAATTTTTAAAAAGCATCACTAGGAAGGATGAAAATAATTTCCGGAGTTACCACGTTTTAATAAAATATCCAATTTTCAACAACTAAAAAATCACAACACATACAAAACTACAGTAAACCGTGGCTCATTTGAAGGAACAAAATAAGCTGACAGAAACCATCCCCAGTGGAGCACAGACATCAGACTTACTAGACAAAGGCTATAAAACAACTGTTTTAAATATATTCAAATGGTAAGGGAAAACCTGTACAAAGAGACAAAGCAGGACATTATGTACTTATAAAAGGGTAAATTCACCAAGAAGATATAATAATTATAAACATATATGTCACAAGCACCCGAGTTCCAGAATATGTGAGGCAAACATTGACAGAATTGAAAGGGAAAATACAGATTTATAAAAATAGTTGGATGTTCAACATACCACTATAAATATTTGATATAATGAGGCAGAGTATTGATAAGGTACTAGGACTTGAACCAATTGGACCAACAGAGATACACAGAATTCTCTACCCAACAAGAGCAAAATACACCTGTAACTGAAAAATAAATAAAATAAAAAAGAAATGGACCTTGAAATTATATTATCACAAAATGTGAAGTCAATATTTTAAAAATTTAAAGTAGAAAAATAAAAGTATACACATTCTTTTTTAGTTTTTGTCTTTTGCGTGTGTGTGTTTTTGGGTTTTATTGACACATAATTAACATATAACATCCTATTAGTTTTAGTTGTACAACATAATTATTTCATATATGTATATATTGAGAAATGACCACCACAATAAATTTAGTTAACACCCTTCACCATACATAGTTAAAAACTTTTTCTTGTGATGAGAACTTCTAAGACCTATTCTCTTGACAGCTTTCAAATGTACAATAATGAGACACATGTAATAGAGAATGCAGTGGTCATAAACAGCATCCTGCATAGCATTTGTAACCATAATACTCTAGAGGTCCACATGCATATGATATGTATATGAAATGGGTGGGATTAGGTGGATATGTATAACTGGCCCAATGTTGCAGCTGCTATAAATTGATTTGGTCTATGGAAATATTGGGGATGGTGATTCACTATTCCTCATGATACTTCATTGCTTCTTACAGAACATGAAATACATGGGGTGACCTACTTTTCTAACTTTGATGTAGTATGCAACCCCAATTGGAGAGTAGCACATGTATGTATAGCGGATTATCACTTATTTTTAGGTGCCACTATTGGGGCACACTCACTAGGTCATAACTTAGGCATTGATTATGATACACCTGGCTGTCAGTGTTTTCAATAAAATATTGAAGTAGGAGGGGGTAGGAGCAAACAGGAGATTGGGAAGAAAAAGTGACTACATGACACGAAATATGCAAAAATAGAGCAAGTTGTGAATAAAGTCCCTCAAGCTGTGAGGCAAAGTTTCCACTAATCTTGTAAAAACAGTAGGCTGAAGTAACCAAGATTCATACTTTTTACATACCTCAAAGTCATAAGGCCTTAAGTAGAAAGGCTAGTTCAGACTGTCGCTTTGTGTGTCAGACTACCAATATCCATTCTCACCTTTTACTTATAATAGTAATCCTGGTTTCTTTCAGTTGGCACATTTCTATCTCACTAAAATATGACATATCCTAGGCCTCCCTTACGGTTAAGTATAACCGTAAGACCAGATTTCTGGCTGAGATATAAGAAGTGTATGAAACTTCCAAGAGGTCTCCATAAAAGTATGGAGTGAAACTTTCTTTGCCTTTTCTTCACTACTTTCTTGGCGTGTGAAGATGAGGGTGGGAGTTCCAAAACCCATTTTGGACCATGAAGCAAAGGCCACACTCTGGGGAGGGGGCTGGAGAGAGGACAGAAAGCTGGAAGGAACCTGGGCCTCAGTGACTAAGGAGCCTTGATATGAGGCCTGAACTATGGATTTCCAGAGTTCTTTAATACAAGAGAAATAAACTTCCATCTTAGCCTATTGCATATAGAATTAAGTGAATATCTCTGCCACAGTGTTCCTCCAGCATCTGTTTGTAGCCTATTTTTTCAGTGTCATCACCTACCAACTCATGCTTTTTCTACTCATAGGCTCTGTTGTATTTGCTATTCTCTAAACACCCCCACCCATTACTATCCTGATTCCATCATTTTTCTGAATTGTTCTCTCTGAGCAGAAATCCATATATCCTGTTTTCTTTCTTCATACATATTAAAGTTTCCTCATTGTTAAAAAACTATACTTACATTAAGATATAAAGTCAATTTACATGCCTAATCTGTCACCCCACTTATTACCAGCATTTCCTGAACATAGTTTCCTGAGCAAATAACTGGTGACTCTTCCTTTTACTGCCCTACGTGTTTCTCTTAAAGCTGTGTGCTCAGGTGAGAAAGGTAATCTTCCTAGGTACAGGCTAGTGATTTCCCCCAGTAGTCCCCAAGAAACTTTTTTCCCCTCCAAATTTCTTCATTGATAACTTCCTTGATTTCCCTTTCCTGTTTCTATTTTATCTCTTCCCTCTCAGTATTCCAGCGTCTCTTACTTATACCATACTTTTTTAATTTATCATACTCCATGTTTTATTATGATCATTTTATTCACTCATTCAACCAACTTATGTTGAGGAGGGTTGGAAGTGAGGGTGGTAGGGATCTGAGTTTGAAGTTGAGGCGCAAGCTTTAAAATTTCATCTCACTTAATCCTTTCAACAACCTTTTAAAGATCTATGATTATGCCCTTTTTCAGATGGGGAAACAAGGGAGACAATTATGTTACCTGCTCAAAGCTCGACAACTGGAAGAAGATAAAATCGAAACTTGAGATCAAGCCTTCTAACATTATCTCGTTTTCTTTTCCACTGTTTCCTATTAACTTCTCTCAGGATTAGCAAATAAAAGGCCTTCCTGAGGAATCCACCTCTTTCTTTCTTTGTTTGGTAAACACTGTAGCTTCTGTTTTAATTATTTAATCTGAATTCGAATGCCTTAATTGGAACTGCACTGTTCAGTCCCCCAGAGTCCCCGCTAACTGCTGTGGTCTAACTCCAGGTTGTTCCCACATTTAAATCACCTTCTTGGCCCTTAAGGCTTGTCAGATTTTGACCCCTTAAGCTTCCTTCAAGCCCTGTTTTGGAATTCCACCTTCAGGGTCTGGAAGGCCCGGCTGAAGTCACAGTTCACCCACTAGTCTTATTGCAAGGATTTTTTTTTTTTTAAGATTGCATTTTCTCTTTTACTAGAAGAAAGAGAACTTTACCCCTTTTCTTAAGGTATCTTCTTGAGCGAACTTGTAATCATAAATCCTTCCACTGCCCCTTTTATATGTCGATAGGGGCCTTGCTCCAAGCTGTAAGGGCCTGCTTGCCATAGAGATAGAAAAGTTTTATTTTTCACTCTGGATAATGGCCACCCAAAAGGTGACTTACCAAAGGTGGTATAGCAAACGGTGTTGTTGGAAGTCCTCTTACGTGAAAACGTGCACTGTACCGGCCTGGCTACATAAAAGGGTGAGGTTTCTGTCTTTGAGTCCTAAGAGCAGATTGCCGGAGACGCCCAGCCCAGTCTGGTTTAGTGCTTACTGAATAACACAGTTCTTCTTTTTCCCTTTTCATTTGTGGAGATTTCCTGAAGTGGCAGGAGGTCTTAGTTTTCATGTTCCTCCACACTGAATTTACTTACGCCTCTTACCTTTACCTTCCCTCCGTCCCCACCCTCAACAGTAACTAGCTCTTTGCTCACCTCACACTAGGCCGGACGGCCGGCGAAGACGTCGCAACGCGCCCGCCACCGGAACCACAATTCCCAGCATTCCTGGCGCTCCCAGCGTTCCCGGCTTCCTCTTCCGGTCTAGGGGCCGCTGAAACTGAAAGTGCGGTGTTTTAGGCGCCCTGCTGAGATTGATTCACCTTCACCTGTGAGAGCCTTAGTGGACCAAGTGGGAAACCAGGCAGGTAGTAAAACATGAACGGAAGAGTGGATTATTTGGTCATAGAGGAAGAGATCAATCTTACCAGAGGACCCTCAGGTACGTCCGGAACAGGTCCTGGTCATCTTTGGGAGCAGCGCACTGAGGTGTGCTTGCAGAGCAGACACCTTTTCTGCTAAGCCAGATTTTTTGGCCTCAGAGCAGACAGGCCCCAACCTAGAGGTTTCCTGCGATGCTTTTGAGCACGTAGAAGAATATATTGGTACCCATTGTTAGCCAGACATGGACCTGAGGAATCCATCTCATTTTTCCAATTGATTACCGCCTCTATTATAGTCAGGACAGGTTTCTTTCTGCGAATGGTACCAGAAAATCCTGGGGGAAAGCCTGCTTTTTAGCCAGCACACCATGAACAACACACCTCTCCTCCCATTGCCTGGGCTATACCTGTTCTATGAGAGGACTGTATAGTAAAAATGGGAGCATAAACGGTGTAGACTGTAAAATGCACAGCCGTTTTCTTGGTGCTAGTATCCCTCCCTCCCGCTGTTCACTTCTGGGAAATTCATTTCGTGTCATCTAGAATTTTAAATTATAAAGAGACCTTAGAGATCTATTACAGAAGTTCCTAAACCTGGTTCTGCCTCAGAATTAATTACTCAGGCGTTTGGGGTTTTGCTTTTAAAATGAAATTACTAGGCCCTGTCTCTAGGAATTTAGATTTAATGCGGGTGTTTTATGTTTTGGTGTTTTTGTGTGTGTTTGTTTTGTTTTTCTTTTTTAAACAAGCGCATCATGCTTCTGGAGCGCCAACGATTTTCTGTTTCTTGACATGGATCATGGTTCTCTGATTCTGATACTGCCAAATTCTCACACCTACAGCCCTCTTCCCTCTGATGTTCTTCACTCACTGAGCCTGTTACTATTACTGCATGCTGCCTGCCTCAAATTTCGTTGCCTTTCCTTTACACCTGTCTAGTGTATGGATTCAGAGTTTTAGCTGTGGGATAATGTAGGTTCAGATCTGGTATCTAATTTCCTACCAGTTCTTTGATATTTATTCTCTGTTCAGTTTGACTGATGGAAACCTTAGTTTCTCTTCCGTAAAATGTGCATAATAGAATACACTTCATAGGGTTATGAGAATGAAATCAATTAAACTATGTAAAACATTTAGAACATGTCCTAACACATGGTTAGCACTATGTAAGTATTTACTATTACTGTTGTTACTGTTAATAACACAGTAAATCCCACTCAATACTGTTATTCTGAGAGTCTCCAATAAGTCATCAAGTACCAAGAGCGCAATCTCTGAAATGTTTCTGTGAGCCTTCCACTCCTTTCTGTTCCCATCACCACTACCTAGAACAGTCCAATGATATTTTCTCACCTGGAATTTTGCAGTAGCTTGACCACCACTTAGATTATTCTCCACAAAATATGGCTTTCAGAATCATTCATACTTTGCCTTCTTTCTGGTTATAAAAAATTGGAAGTTGACTTATCAATATAATTCATTGCTAATCTGTATGGTTTAGTGTCATGCGCCGTATGAGCTCCTAAACTTTTGTCAAAAGCTCTTATGCCTGTTTCTTAGGTTCACTTTTCCCGTTCTGTATTAATTTCTCCTTTCACTCTCAATATTTATTGTCTTTGAAGCTAACATGGAAAATTATTATTAAACCAAAATCTGTTTTTCATTCATTGGTACTTGTTCTTCTCCTAAGGGCCCATTAAAACAATGGTAGTTCCTTTCCTGATTTCCCTGCAAATATAGGGTGTCCCCCCCAAAAATGTATACACACACTTTGAATAATTATTAAAGCAATGTTTATTTACATTTCATTTTCAAAATTGAGCTATCAGCTGTTAAAGTTTGTACACATTTCTTTGGGACACCCTGTATTTAAAGGCATCGAGTTGTCCTCCTCCTGTTTTGTCTCTTCCTTCTATAGCCTAAATACCTGTAGTTATTATACTTGTTGTCTTGTGATGTGATTTGAGGTTTGATTCTTGTCTGTTAGGAATTTAACGTACTTTGACATAGACCTTGGGCTGTGGTATCCAACAGTATTTTCAGTATCTCCTGCCTGGAGCAGAGCAGAACTCTGAAATGATCTTGCATGTTCCAGTCACTAAATATTTTTAAAGTTCAGTATAGTATTGCTTCACCTTTTTTGGTATTTGCCTAACAGTGTTGCTTAATGTTTAGTTCACCATTCACTAAAATTCCATGTTGATCTTGCAGACCTAAAGTTCCTAATGTTAGCCTTTTTTTCTGAATCATTGGAGTTTGGACAAACTTCAAGGGACTAATTAAGAATAATAATTATATTTAGCTAATATATTTCACTCAAAAGTGTTTTAATTTCTGTATTATACGTACATTTATTCAAAATGAATGGCTGGTGTGGCTCAGTGGTCGAGCCATGAACCAGGAGGTCAGCGTTCGATTCTTGGTCAGGGCACATGCCCGGGTTGTGGGCTCCATCCCCAGTGGGGGGCATGCCGGACGCAGCCAATCTATGACTCTCTCATCATTGATGTTTCTCTCTCTCCCTCTCCCTTCTTCTCTCTCTAAAATCAATAAAAACATATTTAAAAAACACAAAAACAAGCAAACAAAAACCCTCAAAATGAATGGATTTATTCACCGGGTGACTTCTTTAAATTTCTTAAGTGTGTTCATGTCATACTCATATAAGTTGATGAACTTTAGAGAGTAGAGCCACAAATTTTGGATTGCACTTAGATTAAATCCGTCATTTGAAGTTTGGGTGCTTCAATTAACAAGAAAAGGTATCAAGTTTCTGTTTATCACCTCCCAGAGCTGGTACTCCTAAGAAGTCTCTCAGTCTAGTTTGCTTTTCTTCCCTGTGTCATCATGCAGATAAACAAGCAAGAAGTAAGTTACCACCACTAGAAACTTCCAGTGATTTTGGTAGTCCCATAGAGATCTTTCTTTCTGTAGAACTATGAAAAGCCTCTAGTTCTCATTTCTGTTTGTAGGTAGTATTGTCACTGTTTGTGTACAACTTCCTATGCAAGGACTTGATAGTTTAATCAGGTAACTGCAAATATGTACATACCTTTCCTTTCTTTTTGGCAGCAGTGTTGTGTCAGGGGCAAGAGTCTTAAATATTCCCAGTGTTTGGATCCATTTTGCAAGGCAGATGAACTGTCTGATCTTGGTTACTTTAAAGGAAATAATGAAATCTTAGGAAAATTAGAACAATTTGGGGAGACAAAGAGAAGCTTGGCATGCAGTTTGGCTTCTGTCCTGTACCAACTTCCTCAACTTTGTAAGGAGAGGCTTACTTAGGCCGGATAACTTTGTAGGTTTTTCCACTTCCAAGAGTTCAGGATTCTTTGGCCTATTTCGCCTGTTATTTTGTGATTCCTGCCACTTTGGTTTGACAATAGGTGCTCAAAGAATTGTCAAAGGCAGTGGTCAGAATCTCAAGTGCCTTTAAGGGTTTGAAGGGTTTACCTTTTATGCCTTATGGAACACTGTTTATCTCTTTTCTTTTTATGGGAGTCCAGCTTGATTAATTCTCTAAGCCTCCCACTTTTTCCTTTATCAAACTGAGAGTTCTTAATGTTGGAAAGACTCAGTTACTACAAGAAGTATGACAAGAATCTAATCTAGCTTCCCCCCCCCCCAGAGATTGGCCATAAATACAACTCTGTTGTACATTGGGTATTAGGATTAGGACTCCTTGTTCAGGACTGAGGCCTCAATGGGTGTCAGCAAGTTGCTCCTGATACACCTTTAAAGAGGGAAAAAAAATCTCCCTTTCTCTACTTTAAAGGAGTTGCAAAGGATAAATGGGTTGGTTTAATGTTTTAATAATGAATAATTAAGCAAATGTTATCTTTCTGGCACTCTGCTATTTGCTTTATATATGTATTAAACTCATATAACTTTCACAGGAACCTTGAGTGGTTAAGTGATTAATCCACATTATTAGATGAGGAAATTGTATCCCAGAGAGGTTAAGGGTTTAACCAAGTTCTAAAGCCATTGCGTTTCAGGAGTCAGGAATTTAACCCAGATCTCTCTCTCTTTTTAAAAAAATGTGTTTTTATTGATTTTTAGAGAGAGGAAGAGAGAGGAATAGAGAGACAGAAACATTGGTGAGAGAGAAATATCATTGATCGGCTGCCTCCTGCATGCCCCATACTGGGGATTGAGCCTGCAACCCAGGCATGTGCCCTGACTGGGAATTGAACCATGACCTCTTGATTCCTAGGCTGATGCCCAACCACCGAGCCACACCGGCTGGGCTAACCCCCGATCTCTTGCTTGTACTATTTCATATGCTGCATCCCAGTATAGTAGCGAAGTCTAAGGAGGTGACTCCAACTTTTCTCCTGACCTTTATTTTATTATATCATGCCTTATCCCCAAAGGATTTGAGGCATCTTAAATGACTTACACAATCCACAGGGGAAAGTTTTTATAGTTTGCTGTTGATAGAGCTGAGGGCATGTCAAGGTGAGAACCTAAAAACAAGAAACCTCATTAAAGGCAAGCGTTTAAGCCTCTACAGACCCATCACATGCTTTGTGTTTAACCCTGAGACTGCTGCTCACAGTTTTCTGATCTGTTCTTTCATGTACCCAATAGATCTGAGACTAAAATGCTATATCCTTGCCCTATTTTCTCTTGATTACACGAAATCTAGCCCTCCTGGAAATTACATTTCAATGGGGACATGGCATTCTCATGTAAAAAGTGAAATCTCGGTGCGATGGTTATGGACTATGACCAGCATGTATGTAATGGGAGGGAGGGCAAAGGATGTGTGTAGGGGAGTGTGTTCATCTGACTCTGTCATTGAAAAGCTCAGAGAATGAAGGCATTGATAAGGGCCAGACTGATCAATTCCAAGAAGATAGAACTTATGTTAGTTTTATAGATAGGCTTTAGGCTAGTGTGAGGAACAGGGATGAGTATGGCCTAAGCAGTAATAGAGAAAAGGAAATAAATTAGTGAGTCAAGCAGCCTGGGTAGAAAGAGAGTTAAGGGAGACGAGGTTGCTAAGAGAGGTGGAGAATGGATTATGAAAAGTTCTCAATGCTACTGTGGAAACTTAACCTTTCTTTCTTTTTTTGTTTTTTGTTAATCCTCACCAGAGGATATTTTTTCCATTGATTTGTAGAGAGAGTGGAAGGGAGGAAGGGAGGGAAAGAAGAAGGGAGAGAGAAAGAGATCAAAGTGAGACAGTCACATCGATTGGTTGCCTCCCGAATGCCACCCCAACTGGCAGTGCTATGGATCGAACCTGCAACCCAGGTATGTGCCCTTGACCGGGAATTGAACCTGCGGCCCTTTGGTGCATGGGCCGATGCTCTAACCACTGAACCACACCAGCCAGGGTGAAACTTAACCTTTCTTTAAGATTCCATCTTGATTCCTTTCCCTTCCTATTCAGTGGTTAAGACTGAATTCAGGAGTCGCTGCCTCTAGGAAGCCTTCCTGACCCAGGTCAGATATTCCTCTTATTAAGAATATCATACACCTCTTGTTGAGTACCTGTCGTGTACTGCCACACTAAGCACTTTGTCTCATCTACTCCCAACAAAGAACAGATGAAATGGTTATTATTCCATTATACAAATGAGAAAGCCTTGGCCCTCACGTCATATAACTCTTTAGGTGGCAGAGTTAAGAACTGGATCCAGGTCTGTGTGACTTAAAAATCGAGGCTCTGAACTATCATAGAAAGTTTTATTTTTATCCCTTTGCTACTAAAGGACTCTGTGCATATTCCTATCTCAGTGTTTATTTTTATATTTGCTTGCTTACTGTGTGTCCTTCCTCTACTTTACTCTGAGCTCTTCTGATTCAAAGGATATATATTTCATCCCTTGTTTTCCTAACACCTTGCCTGGTACATGACATAAAGTGGTCAGCAAATGTTTATTAAATGACTAGGCATGTTGTTAAATAAATTAAAACAGTAACGTGGTCTGTTTCAGCTTTCAAAAAGTCACAAACAGGGTTCTCCAATAAATATAATTTAAGACTGAAAGAATGAATTTGGACATAATATATTATAATGAATAGGAAACTAAGATACCAGAAACAAGGAGATGGAATAGATGGGAAACCACATAGAGAGAAGAGTATATGGTACAAGTCTCTAAAGATTGCTTAAGGATCGGTCTTTTTATTTATTTTTTTCATGTTTTTATTGATTTGAGAGAGAGAGAAAGGGAAATGGAGAGAGAGAGAAACATTGATAAGAGAGAAACATTGATCACCTGCCTCCTGCAGGCCCCCCACTTGGGATCAAACCAAAACTCAGGCTTCTGCCCTGACAGAAATCAAACCGGCGCCCTCTTGGTGCATAGGATGATGCTCAGCCACCTGAGCCACACCGGCCAGGGAAAGGATCAATCTTATTAAGACTTTTTCCGGACAGTCCTTTAGTATAATGGTAAAGTGTTAAATATCTAGGAATTACTTTGAAGAAGTAGAAAGGTAAGTTGATAGATGCTCAACTGTAGAAACATTTTGTAAAGCCATGTGACTAGGCAGCAAAGTAGCCAATTACTGTATTTGAATAAAAGCAAAATTATTTATTGAGGAAAAAATTTATACTTAGATTATGAATCAGAACACGCTGTTGGTCTCAGGAGACTCAGAAATGAAGGGAAGCTGGGGCTTTTTTTTTTTTGGTGTTTTTTTAAAAAAATATATCTTTATTGATTTCAGAGAGGAAAGGAGAGGGAGATAGAGAGATAGAAACATCAGTGATGAGAGTCATGATCGGCTGCATCCTGCACGCCCCCGACTGGGAATCGAGCCCGAAACCCAGGCATGTGCCCCGACCGGGAATCGAACCCTGATCGCCTGGATCCTAGGTCAACGCTCAACCGCTGAGCCACGCCCGGCTGGGTGGGAAGCTCTTTTTAAAAATCTTCATTTAGTGTTTATTACATTATGATTAGAAATCATGGATTCTAGAATAAAACATTAAAATGTGATCCTTATTTTTAGGAATATTGCAGTTCAATAGGAGGATAAGGATGGTAGGCATGTGTTAAGTACCTTCAAGAGGTAGAATAATGAAAGAGCTATGGATCTTCATCAGGTATGTTGTGTTCCTTGAAGAGTCAAAGTCAATTAACCATTTCAGGCAAAAGACCCAAGAAAATATTAAATACCTTTAGGAAATATTTTGGAAACAGATAATGTCATTTTCCCCTTGCACAAAACTAAAGTATATTCATGCAATGAATAGACATTGTGCAGTTTACTATATGTTGGGCAAGAAGAGGTAGAGTAAGAGAAAGTTGAAAAGAGGGCAGTGGAGAGGGTACATATTGTACCATGAGGCAAAAATGAAGAGACTGAAACATTTCAAAAGCAAGGGAGCAGAGACATGATGTAGTAGAGGCCAGGCATTTACATTCAGTGCTTGAACAAGGGCTTATTCTGGGATGAGAAAATAAGAATGTCTACCTAGATATTTGAAAGAGAAGTTGAGGAGCAATAAGAAGAGGCCCCGGTGTACATCCTGGCACGTACTGCCTGAAACATCTTTGGTAGGCCATACTTGTTGCCCCCATCAGATGAAGCAGTGGGATGGGCAGGCACTGACTGACCGTGGGCATAATACATTTTTTTTTATTGTTGCACCATCTTTTTGTTCCTTTGAGGTGAAAGATTTTCCTCTTGCTGCCTTTATTTGTCAATGCATATTTCTTACTGGCTTTTGGGAGAGGTAACAAAATGACAAGTGACATATTTCATCTTTGGACCAGAGAGTTTCTCCAGGGAATATATAATAGTTTTGGGTCTAAAGATGCCTAGTCATTTAATCTCTGGATTCATTCATTAGAATCATTGAATCATTCTTTCAATCCAGACATATTATTGAGCAACAACTGTAGGGCAAGTTTCTGTGCCAGGCGCTGTGGATACAAAAGAATTGAATTTTAATACAAGTGCAGTGAGCAGCAGAGCATAGTAAATAAAAGCTACAATGTCTGAGTTACTAGCTCTGTGGCATTGGGCAAGTTACCTCACTTCTCTATGCTTTAATTTTTTTAAGCCAAAAAAATGGGAGTATTAATAGAACCTACTCATAGAGTTGAAAAAATTAAATGTTTTTTTGTTTTGTTTTACAAATACTTTTATAGTGTTGACTCTACCAGGCACTTTTCTAAGCATTTTACCAAAAGGTAATCACTTAATTAATTTACAGAGCTTAAATGCCGCCTGTCATTACTGCTGTTGTGTAGAGAATAGATTTTAGTGGGGCAAGAGTTGAGTCATGTAGAAAAGATAGGGTAACCTGTGTCATAGGAATTTTAAGGACATTGGGCTTCCTCTTTTATATTCTCCTGCCCCACCTCCCCTTTTTTAATGTCCTTTTTTTGGATTATGGAAAAGCCTGCTAGCGGCTCACAGAGACATTTTTAACCTTGTTAGATTTGCACAGAAATAGAAATGTCAGGAATTCCTGTTATTTCTTATGGCATTAATAGTCATTTGGCACCAACCAAGGTTTGTTTATGTACTAGGTAGTGTATGGGCACAGGAGTACAATTTTTTTTTTTTAATTAAGTATATTTTTATTGATTTCAGAGAGAAGAAGGGAGAGGGAGAGAGAGAGATGGACACATCAATGATGAGAGTCATTGATCGGCTTCCTCCTCCACATCCAGCCGGACCAAGATTTTTTTAAATGAACAAACATTTATTTGTACATGGCTGTTTATAGCAGTTTTGTTCATAATTGGAACTGATTCTTTTGTTGAAGTAAAGAGATAATTAAACAAGCAATGTCAGTGAAATATGTGTATTTTAGCCATTCTAGTGAAAATCTATTTTGTATTCCTGATACTGGTAATTTGTAAATTTTATTTTTCTGGATTAGTCTTGCCAGCCATTCATCAACTCTATTAATCTTTTCAAAGAATAGTCTTTTGGCTCTGTTAAATTTTTTTCTATTTATTGATTCTGTACTTATTTTACTATTTCCTAACTTCTACTCCCCTTGGATTGAATTTACTCCTCTTTTTCTAGTTTCTTAAGATAGAAATTTAGATAATTAATATTATGCCTTTTTATTTCCTTTCTTTCATGAGAATTTAGAGTTGTAAATTTTCCTCTGAATGCTGCTTTGGCCGCATCCTACAATTTTTAATATATTATGATTTCATTGTTATTTAGCTAAAATCTTTTCTATCCCATATAATTTTATCTTTAACTAATAGGTTATTTGTTTTCCAAACATTTAGGGACTTTCAAATGGTGTCTTCCCCAAATTAATATGTTGGAGCCCTAACCCCTGATGTGACTGTATTTGGAGGTAGGGCCCTTACAAAAGTAGTTAAGGTTCACTGAAGTTATAAGAGTGGGGCCCTAATCTTATGGAATCACTGTCCTTATAGGAAGAGACCCACAGGCACAAAGAAATCATTAACACACAGTGAGATGGTGGCCTCCTACTAGTCAAGAGAAGAAGCCTCAGAATGAAACTTACCTTGCAGATACCTTGATGTTGGGCATTCTAGTCTTCCAGAACAGAATTGCTGTTGTTTAAACCATCCAGTCTGTGGTATTTTGTTATGGCAACCCAAAAAACTAATACAATTATTTTTTGCTGGCTTCTCATTCAGTTCTCTCTTGAAATTCACTGAGACTTACTTTATGGATCAGCCATCGGTCAATCTTTGTGAACATGACCTGTGCACTAGAAAAGAATGCTTATTCTATAGTTGTTGAGTTTGTTCTGTAAAAGGTAAATTAAGTCAAGTTGGTTTTTAGTGTTGTTCAAGTGTTTTATATTTTTACGGATTTTTCTGTACTTTGTCTATCAAGTACTGAGAGAGAAGTGTTGAAATTTGCATCTGTCATTTTTTATATGCCCTTTTCTCATGTTTGTTTGTTCCCTTGATATTCAGGTTCTGTTAGTAGATGCACTCATATTTAGCGTTTTAATGTCTTCTTGATAAATTGAATCCTTTTTCATTAGCAAACGTTCCTTTTTATCCCTTGTAATATTCCTTATTCTGAAATCTACTTTTTATTATATTAATCGGGAAAGTCCAACTGCTTAGTATATCTGTGTCTATCCTTTTAATTTTAGCTTGTATTTTACCCATTTATTTATGATTTCTGGTGATATTCATTCCTTCATATAGACCCATATTTTTATTCAATATTATTTTTCTTACGTCTGAAGAATTTTTTTTTCAACATTTCTCATAGTGTAGATCTGTTTGCAACAAATTCTCCCAGCTTTTGTTCTTGTGAAAAAGTATTTATTTTACCTTACTTTTTGAAGGCTATATTCAGTGGATATAGAATTCTAACTTGACTTGTATTTTTCTTTTAGCATTTTAAAGATTATGTTTTATTGACTTTTGGCTTGCCTAGTTTTTGAGAAGTCCGTTGTCATTCTTATCTTTACTCCTTGTATGTAATGTGTCCTTTCTTCGTCTGACTACTTTTAATATTTTTTCTTTATACCTGGTTTTGAGCAATGTGATTATGATATGATTTGTCATTGGTTCCTTTTGTGTTTATCCTGATTGGAGTTTGTTGAGCTTCTTAGATGTATTTGTTTATATTTTTCATGAGATTTGAGCCAGTTTCTTCAAGTATTTTTACTGTTTTCCTTTTTCTTCTCCTTCTCCTTCTGGAACTCCAGTAACATATATATTAAACCACTTGCTATTATTATTGCATATGTTACTATGTTGTTCTTTTAACTTTTTTTAATTGAATTTACTTCTTTATTACTTTTGAAATTGAATTTATTGAGGTGACATTGGTTAATAAAATCATACAGGTTTCAGGTGTACAGTTCTATAACATATCATCTGTATATTGTATTTTATGTTCATCACCCCAAATCAAGTCTCCTTCCATCACCATTTATCCCCCCTTCACCCTCTTCTACCTCCCCTACCCCCTTTCCCTCTGGTAGTCACCGTACTATTGTCTGTGTCTATTTGGATTTTTTTTTTTCTTTTTCTCTTTCTTTTTGCTTAATCCCTTCACCCTTTTCACTCAGCCCCACAACTCCCCTTCCTTCTGACAGCTGTCAGTCAGTTCTCTATCTATGAGTCTGTTTCTATTTTGTTTGTTAGCTTATTTTGTTCATTAGATTCCGCATATGAGGGATATCATATGGTGCTTGTCTTTCTCTGCCTGGCTTATTTTACTAATGCTCTCCAGGTCCATCCATGCTGTTGGAAAGGGTAAGATTTCCTTCTTTTTTATGGCTGAGTAGTACTCCATTGTGTAATTGTACCACAGCTTTTTTATGTAGTCATCTGCTGATGGACACTTGGGCTGCTTCCAAATCTTGGCTATTGTAAATAACACTGCAGTGAACATAGGGTTGCATTTTTTCTTCTGAATTAGTGTTGTGGGTTTCTTCAGATATATTCCCTGAAGTAGAATCACTGGGTTATAAGGCAGTTTCATTTGTAATTTTCTTTCTTTCTTTTTTTTTTTTTAATATATCTTCACAGATTTCAGGGAAAAGAAGGAAGAAGGGAGATGGAGAGAGAGAGGGAAACATCAATGATGAGAGAGGTGTCATTGTTCGGCTGCCTCTTGCATGCCCCCACTGGGGATCAGGCCCGCAACCTGGGCATGTGCCCTAACTGTGAATCGAACCACAATCTCCTGCGTCCTGGGTTGATACTCAACCACTGAGCCAAGCCCGGCCAGGCCATTTTCAATTTTTTGAAGTAACTCCATATACTGCTTTCCACAGTGGCTGCACCAGTCTGCATTCCCACCAGGAGTGCGTGAGGGTACCCTTTCCTCTACATCCTTGCCAACACTTGTTGTTTGTTGGTTTTTTGATGATAGTTATTCTGACCGGTGTGAGGTGATATCTCATTGTGATTTTAATTTGCATTTCTCTGATGATTTGTGACCTGGAGCATCTTTTCATGTCTATTTGCCATCTCTATGTCTTCTTTGGAGAAGTGTCTCTTCAGACCCTTTGCCCACTTTTTAATTGGACTGTTTGTTTTTTTGGTGTTGAGTTTTATAAGTTCTTTATAAATTTTGGGTATTAATCCCTTATCAGATGTATCATTGGTGAATATGTTCTCCCATTCAGTGGATGTCTTTTCATATTGTTGATTGTTTCCTTTGTTGTGCAAAAAACTTTTTAGTTTGACGTAGTCCCATTTGTTTATTTTTTTGTTTCCTTTGCCCAGAAAAAATATTGCCATAGGTTTTACTGCTTGTGTTTTTTTCTAGGATCCTTAAGGTTTCAAATGTAACATTTAAGTCTTTAATCCATTTTTAGTTCATTTTTGTGTATGGTGTAAGAAGGTGGTCTAGTTTCATTTTTTTGCACGTATCTGTCCAATTTTCCCAGCACCATTTATTTGTCTTTACCCCCTTGTATATTTTTACCTCCTTTGTCAAATATTAATTGACCATATAGGTGTGGGTTTATTTCTGGGCTCTCTGTTCTGTTGATCTGTATGCTTGTTTTTATGTCAATACCATGCTGTTTTGATTACTGTGGCCTTGTAGTATAGGTTAATGCCAGGTAGCATGATTCATCCAACTTTTTTCTTCTTTCTCAACATTGCTGTAGCTACTCAGGATATTTTGTGGTTCCATATAAATTTTTGGAATATTTGTTCTAGAACTGTGAAATACACCATTGATATCTTGATAGAAATTGCATTGAATCTATAGATTGCTCTGGGTAGTATGGACACTTTAATGATGCTAATTCTTCCTCTCCATGCTTCCACTTATTTGTATCTTCTTCAATTTCTTTTTTCAGTGTCTTATAATTTTCCTAGTACAGGTCTTTTACATCCTTGGTTAAATTTATTTCTTGGTATTTTTTTCTTTGGATGCAATTGTAAATGGGATTGTTTTCTTAGTTTCCCTTTCTGATAGTTCATTATTAAGGTATAAAAATGCAACCGATTTCTGGATATTTATTTTGTATCCTGATACTTTACCGAATTCATTTTTACTACGGTTTCTTAAAGTTTACTTACCTTTTCTGCTGTGGTGTTAAATCTGATGTTAATCACATTTGGTGTATTTTTCTTTTCAGAATGAGTTTTCAAGTGTATGTTTTATTTACTTTTTAAATCTTTCATTTTCATACATAGATCAGTGCAGCAGAAGACAGAGTCCAGAAATAAACTCGTGCATGTATGGTCAATTTATGAGAAAGGAGCTAAGAATATGCAATGGGGAAAGGATAGTCTCTTCAACAAGTGGTGATGGGAAAACTGGACAGCCACATGCAGAAAAATGAAGCCAAACTACTATCTCACGCCATACACAAAATCCACTCAAAATGGATTAAAGATGAAAAACAAATCTTCCATTTTTTCATTACGTTTGACTTTCTTTAATTATTTTCACCTAGTTGTAATAGTCTTTCAAACATCCTCATCTGCTAATTTCATCCTCTGTTATTTCTGGTTCTGTTTCTATTGAGCGGCTTTTCTCTTGACTATGGGTCATGTTTTCTTGCTTCTCAGCATGTTAATTAAAACAATTTTAAAATCTGTTTACTGATTTTAGAGATAGAGAGGAAAAGAGAGAGGGTGAGAGAGAGAAACATCACTTTGTTGTTCCGCTTATTTACGCATTCATTGGTTGATTCTTGTATGTGCCCTGACCTGGGATTGAACCCACAACCTGGCGTATCGGGTCAGCACTCTAACCAACTGAGCTACCCAGCCAGGACAGCATGTTAATAATTTTTAATTAGATTCTGGAGGCTGTGAATATTATGTTGTTGAATATCTGCGTTTTATTTTCATTCATTAACATGGTTAATGTTAAATTGTTGATCTTTGTTTTGGCAGGCAGTTAAGTAACTTGCAGGTGAGTTTGATTTCTTTAAGGCCCCTTTGTAAGCTTTTCTAGGGTGCTTCTGAAGTAGCATTCACTTCAGGGACAGTTCAACCCTATACATGAGGTATGTTCTAAGTGGATGTCAACTGAATTTCCAAGTGAATCATTGAGGATTTCCATTCTGGCTTGTCAGAACTTGAAGGTCTCCCTGCCTTGTGTGAGCTCTGAGAATTATTCAACATACAACTTCCTGTTTGTTTTTTTGTTGTTGACCAGCCTTGTAGAGTTTCACTCAACATATGCATGGCCTAGTACTTGGTAAAGACACATGTAGGTACCTGGAGCCCCTTTTTTCCGTCTAACTCCCTCCTTTCCAGAACTTTACCCTGTAATTTCTAGCAACCCAACCTCCCCAAACTTTGATTCCCATCTCATCAACTCAGTGAAGCTGCTGGGTTCTACTCGGGTCCTTCTTTCTGTGGTCATGATCCAGAAATTGCTTTTATACAGAAAGCTAGGCTGATCCTACAGCTACATGGTTTTAACTCAGCAGCATATTAAGTGGATTGTGTGCCGTGACAAAGTGGGATTTGTTCTAGGAATGCAAAGAAATTTAAGAAAATCAATCGATGTAATAAAACATATTAATAGAATGAAGAAAAAAAGCACATGATTATCTCAGCAGATACAGAAATAGTATTTGAGAAAATGTAACGCCTTTCCATGTTAAAAACAGTCAGCAAACTACTAATAGAAGGAAACTTCCTCAACATGATAAAGGCCATATACGAAGAATCTACAGCTAATGTACTCAATGATGTAGGAATGAAAGTTTTTCTTCTAAGATCAGGAACAAACAAGAATGTCTGCTTTCACCACTTTTGTTTAACATGGTATTGGAAGTTCTAGTCAGAATAGTTAGGCAAGAAAAATAAAATGCATTCAAATTGGAAAGGAAGAAGTGAAATTGTCTCTATTTGCAGAAGGCATGATCTTTATATGTAAAAAGCTAAAGAATCTACACCAAAACAAAAAAAGTACCAAAAAACCTGTTAGAATTAATAATAAATTCCGCAAAGTTGCAGGATGCAAAATCAAAACAAAATCAGTTAAGTTTTTATACATTAATAATGAACAATCTGGAAAGGAAATTAAGTAAGAAATTCCATTAACGATAGCATCAAAAAGAATAAAATACTTATACTGTAAGTAAGTTTAACCAAGGAGACAATAACTTATACTTTGAAAAGTACAAAATTTGGCTGAAAGAAATTAAAGACAAAAATAAGTGGAAATACATCTGACATTCATGGATTGGAAAATTAATAATGTTAAGGAAGCAATACTATCCAAAGCAACCTGCAGGCTCAATGCAATCTCTGTCAAAATTTCATCAGCCTTTTTGCAGAAATAGAAAACCCCATCCTAAAATTCATGTGAAAACTCAAAGGACCTAATAGCCAGCACAATCTTGAAAAGAAAGAAAGTTTGAGGGCTCGCATCTTCCCGGACTTAAGCACATAGTTGTGCACCAGTGTTAAGGCAGCCGCATTATTCACAACAGCCAAAGTGTGAACACAGTCAAATGCACATTGACAGATGACTAGATAAACAAAATGTATATATGTACAATGGATTATTATTCAGTCTTTAAAAGGAATGAAATAATTCAGCTATGTGTTACAATAAGGATGAACCTGGGAGGCATTGTACAAAGGGAAATAAGCAAGACAAAAGAACAAAATAGTATGATTCCTCTTACATGAAGTATGTGGAATAGGCAAGCTTGACACAGAAAGTACTGTATAATAGAAGTTCTCGGGCTAGAGGAAGGAGGAGTGAGGAGTTATTCTTTAATGGGTACAGAGTTTTTATTTGGTATGATAAAAAAGTTCTGGATATGTATAGTGGTGATGGAGACACAACGTTATGAATGTACTTTATGCCACTGAATTAATGTCACACTTAAAAATGGTTAAAATGTTAAATTTTATGTTACATATATTTTACTACTAAACAAACAGCGAGTTGTGTGTCTAATACAGTTTGACTTAATGTTATGTTTATTTTATCACAAAATAAATAAATAGTGGGTTGCGTGTTCTGTAGAGTTGGATTGATGTCTAGGGGAAATTATAAGATTATCTTGGGATAGAAAAGGCCTACAGTTAAATAGGGGGGAAATAGGGTGTTTGTCAATCTGGTAGTCATAACTCAACAAGTGGCTATTATCATTTGTGTTAGTGGACTGTTTTGTTTCATTTTAATTATGCTCAAAGTTATTATTTGTGGAATAACAGATTATTAAACAATGGTCTACTTTTTAACTTTTAGATTTAATAGACAAGAATCTGAATGAAATGAAGGGTTTTCTTCCCTGGCCTGAAAGTAGGCAGTAGAGACCCCAACTAAGGTGATAGAACTCCAGAATGACCAATTCTTCCTCTGCAATGTACTACCCTTGGGAACTGTCCTACAACAATTGTCCTACCATTTCTTATTCACAGCCAGCCCAAAGACTTTTTTTGTAAAGCAGTTGTTCATATTTTCTACAAAGATACAGTATAGCAAAATGGTTTAAAACTTACATTTGGAACCAAACATCCTGGCTTAGTGTCTTTTCTTTGAGAAGAGCTAATTGACCTTTTGTAAAGTTATCTAATCTCTTTATGCCTCACCTTTTAAATTCATCTGTAAAATGTAATAATCACTTCATGTGAGAAGATTGAGGTAACGTATGTAAAGTACGCAGCAGAATACCTGGTACATATTTAATGCTCAATAAATATTAGGTGTTGCTGCTACTATTACTGCTGTTATTCATAAACACGCTCAAGGTCCAGACCTGGAAACGAGTCCACAAGAAGGCATTTCTTGTTTAACTTTCTAAGGCTTTTATTTTATTTATTTATTTTTAAAAAATATCTTTATTGATTTCAGAGAGAGGAAAGGAGAGGGAGAGAGAGAGATAGAAACATCAATGATGAGAGAGTTATTGATCGGCTGCAGCCTGCAACCCGGGCATGTGCCCTGACCGGGAATCAAACCCTGATCGCCTGGATCCTAGGGTGACGCTTAACCACTGAGCCACGCCTGGCCGGGCTCTAAGGCTTTGATACTAGGCACTCTTTCTCTCCCAGTCCTATGGAAAAGGGGATGTCATTCTTATGCCATATTTAGTTTTTTTGCGTTTGAGACTTCTAAATTTTGAGACTAAGCAACCCATTTTAATCTTGCTACTGTAAACCCAAATTAATTTCAGACTGAGGTAAAGAGTAAAGAGCATTTATATGAGCATAAGAAGCTGCAACCCAGGATACACGATTCAGGTAGCGACCTAGATTGTGCTCTGGGGAGAACAAAGAGAAGGATTCGTAAAGGCAAAAATCACAAAATGTAATTCTTTCATGCAAATGAAGGATTACTGGCTAGGTTTACCAGGCCTGGTTAGTTCTGATATGCAAATAAGGGAGGCAAAAACTACAAGAAAAGAGATAAAGTCCATATGTGTCTACAGAAGGGTTGTTCCAGGATATTGATGACTCAGCCTTGAGCTGAGTTTAGCAACAGATTTAGCAGCTTAATAGCAGCTCTGAGAACTGAGGCTCAAAGGTGCATAGGCTGCAAAGGCCCTACTTTCTTAATAGCCTCCTGACTCCATTTTAGTCCCTCGTCCCTCCCCCCCTCCCCACACACCATTATTAGTGCCTCCAGTTTAGATATGTGTTTCACACCACATTTTAAAATTTATTTTTTTTAAGCCTATTGAGTCTAGGTCTTTTTCTTTGACTTCTCCCCTTAATCCTATTTGGATCGTAGATTCTGAGAACTGAGTTAATTATATCCTTCAGCCCCATAAAGACATTGTCATCATCAGTACAAGCAAGATCCTTTTTTGGTTTCATTTTTACCCTTCATTTCTAACCTCATCCTGTATCCTTCCCTAATAGCTACTGACTCTAATGTGTCTCCACATGCCCTTAAATATGCATGCATTTTGGTAAGTAGGTAATACTGTTTTGTGTGCATGAGTTTTTAATTAATGAGAAGATATTGTGCTATTAATATCAACATCAAATTCTAAACCTCCATTATTTTATATATGATTATTCAATGCTTCTAACTTTTAACTATATTTTAGTTACCAGTTCCCCAAAGAATGGACACCTAGATTACAATCAGTTTTACACCATCACAAAACATCCTGCGATTAACATATTCTTACATCCCCCTTTATAGATAGGATGATCACATTGATCCAAACTGAGATGCTTGTGAAATTGAAGGGGAATATTTTGATTACAGGTGTGTATATCAGGACTACCAACAAACCAGGATATGTGGTCCACCCTGTTCATTGTTCTAGGACACAGCCAATAAATCAGCAGATATGCAGTGGGGTAGTCCTTCCCCTTTTGTTTCCAGCTGATATCTGTTGCAGTTGATTGGTGAATGTGTTGGACTTATTATTGCTTATTTTTAATACCATTCTTTCTAGATAGTAGTTATGAGGGAGAATGTCTGGGTCACAGGTTATAGACATACTTAAAAGTTTGAGTTCCAGTCCAGTCTTATCCTATTAATAGATAGATGGACTTTTTCATCTCTGTCTTCCCGTATTTCAGGTTTATTCACATTCGTACCGTGTAGTTATTCATCCTTTATCAGACTATCTGGTTTTGGGCTGTACCAGGTACTACTAATTTGCTAACAACTACTCTTAGTGCAGTTACTCAATATAGCAGCTCTGTAGTTTATAAGGATTTTTTCAGATTTGTTAAGGTAATTGGACCCTAACAATTACCTTTTGAGATAGAGAGGGCAGCATTTGTAATTGTTATGTTACAGAAAATGAAGCAGAGGATCAGAGGTATAATGACTTTTTTTAGTCCGCATATCTGTTAAGTTACGGAGTTGAATTTGTGAGCAGGTCTTCTGATTTTCATTTGCTTCTGCAAAATCTGAAAGGGACAGGGAAAAGGGTCAATTTCTGTTTGTGGTTAAAGCAAGGGCTGTCCAGTTTAGCTTTATGTCTTTCTCAGAACATAACACAGTGCCTGACACATGGCAAATCATCAGTGCTTTTTTTATTTATTGCTTGATTTTTGAGAGAGAGAGACACACACACACTGATTGGTTGTTCCACTTATTTATGCATTCATTGGTTGATTCTTGTATGTGCCGGCCCTGACTGGAGATCAAATCCATAACCTTGGCTTATCTGAATGCTCTAACCAACTGAGCTACCTGGCCAGGGCCAATCACCAGTAATTTTTAATGAACAAATGAACTGGGGATTATGCAGATATCCATAGGGCCCAGATTTGAATTGGTAATGTTGCTGCTACTCAGTGCTTTGGTGATTTCTGTTTATTGCGGCAATGCAAGTGAGTCCAGTTCTGTAAATGTTCTGGCCGAAGAAAGGGATTTCACATCAATCAGTCTAGGAATTCTCATGTTAAGTGGTGTGGTTCATTTACAACCGAAACAGCAGTAGGATGTAAACATGCCTGTATAATGTGATTTCTGGAGGGAGTAGACTGTACTTGTTTGTTTATAGAAAATTTCAGTAAGATTTCTTCTGCTCTTCTTGTTTAGACACTGTCCTGTAAGTTTAGATAACCAGAAGCAAAGTCCCTCCTCTTTCTTACTACTGTATTGCATTCATCTGCTTAACACATGCTTCCTACCCAAGATTCCCAGAGGCAGCTGTAGTGCTTACTGAGGATGCTGGATTTCATTGAAAGATTTTTCTCCAAATAGTTTGTTCTAGTATTGAGAATGGCTGGTTGGCCTGAGCCACCTACCTCAAACCTGTCACAGTTTTGAAATCATTTCAAAGCCTTCCATAAGGTAGTCTCCACCTACCTTTCCACCTTATCTCAAATAACCACTCACCATCCCTTTTCCAATCCCGGCCACCCACTATAATACAAATTAAGAGTTTTCTAAGAGAAACCATATAGTAACTTACATTTTTTATACCCTACCCTTCAAGGAAGTTGAAGTGGTCGTCTTCCAGAAGTAGTTCTATCATGTATCGTAAATCCTTCTTTTCATTCTCTAGCCACAGATATTCTGTGCACAACTTATGCTATTTAAGTGAAATATTTCCTGCGGCTTCTCTCTTCAGCCATGCATTTTCTTAAATAACAGATTAATTTTCTAGTGCTTATATTAATATTATGAGCTTTACATGCAAGTTCTCATCCCACCAATGAGGAGAACTTTTAGAAAGCCCACTTATGTCTCTCTAAGTATCTGCTTTCTATTGAAACCAGTAGTAGGCTAGTGATTATGGCTAGTCCTTCCAATTGTGCTACCAGATTTTTGATTTTTAATTGTTTCCAAACTATCTCCTTTCTCTTTGCACTGTGCTTTGACTTATACAGTACCTGACATAAAGAAAACCCTAGGGAAGTTCTGTTTTTTTCTTTTCTTTTTAATGCATAGGTAAAATCCCTTTATAACAATGGTTTTCATAAACTGAAATCCTTCCCACAACTTAGTGGTTGGTCCATTGAAATAGTACTTTGGTAGTCAGTTTTCTTCTTCTTCCTTTATTTTATTACGTTAAAAACACTTAAATGATACCTACTCTCTGAACAGATTTTTAAGTGTAAAATACACTATTGTTATCTGTAGGCACAATGTTGTACATCATATATCTAGAACTTACTGTTGTGTAACTGAAATTTTATGCCCGTGCCTGTTTAATATAGTCACTCTTAGAAGCGAAGGATAGAATGGTGGTCACCAGGGGCTGGAGCAAAGGGGAAATGGGCGTTGCTAATCATTGAGTAGTCAGGCTTCTTCTGCACATAAAACTTAGCAATCATTGTCCCCAAGTATATGGTTGTTTGCACTTGAGGTAGAAAAGGAAAAAAGAGTGAATTTGGTGATTTAGTTTATCATGAAGCATCACTTGCTTTTCTAATTCTAGGTTTCCTGCCAACACTTACACTACTGCCCCCTCAACTTAAAATAGAAAAAATAAATGAGACTACCAAGACCATTTCTTCCAAAACACCGCCATACCCAAAGTCTCCCAAAGGTTGGGAGAAGTATGGAAGGGAAAGTTTGGTTAGGAATCTCTCTTCCACTAAATTAGGAATTTTATTTGCCAATTAGTTAAAAGCGGAGCTGCTTCTCATGAACACAGCTAACCCTGTTACATTAAGGAAAGACAAGAATTGGGTTCACTGAATGCCATCAACAGAATCAGAATCACATCTTAAAATAATCACCATTATTGTGTCACTGAGTTAGCACAGATCTTTATTTATATTCAACAAACCATGTTGGTCACTGTGTTCGTATTTTTAGTTCTACCTGATCTGAGTGGGCAACTCTAGATTCTCCTAGCCTCTGTTGGTGATAACTCTTCGCTGACCTTGCCCATGAGTGTTCACCAGCTACATCAGTCTGCCTCACCAGCCTCCCCTCTCTACTAGGCCTTTCCTCTCTCTTTCTCTTCTTCTCTAATCCCTTTCTTTTTCTTCACCCCTGTCTCCTTCACAACTCCTTCATGATTTTCTCTGGGCTGGGCTTCAACATCGTCGGTGGGACAGATCAGCAGTATGTCTCCAACGACAGTGGCATCTACGTCAGCCGCATCAAAGAGAATGGGGCTGCGGCCCTGGATGGGCGGCTCCAGGAGGGTGATAAGATCCTCTCGGTGAGAACTGGCTTCGGCCTCCTTCAGTGTCCCTTGCTCCCTAGACCCTGCTTCCTACTCCTAGCGCCTTCCTTGGTAAGATTCCTGCCTGCCTTTTTGGATCAGGAAATATCCAATTTGTAGAGTTCAGTGGGAGGGACCTTGATCAGTGATCTTTTCCAGCCCTGCCCTAGAATATGGAGTATATTAACTCGCTTGATAGACAAAGCAAAATTAAGTCCAGAGTGTGAAGTTACTTACCCAAGTTCAAAAACATGAAGCAGGGTTGAGGGACTGGTGGGTGGGGGGAGGAACTTAAAATCCACAATTTTTGTTGTTCTTCCGTTATACTTTATCACTTCCTCTTTGTAGAATAAAAGATTAATGTCTCCCTTTACACCAGAAGCAGCAAAAAAAGAATGTAGGAATTGTGTTCATTTTAGACTCAGAGCCCTTTTTCTACCCATTATTAATATAAAAAATTGGAATGCAGTCTGATTTGGATATCTGTCCACTGTGCTCCCATTTCATTCTGCTAATGCCTCGGGTAAGACCGTTACTACATGGTAACCATTAATTTTATTGTTTTCTGGAAGTTCCTAAGGCAGGGACCACATCTTTTTTTAACCTTTTACATTCTAGCACAGTGTTTAATATGTATTTAACAAATAAAACAAGTTAGTAAATTCAGGCAAGCCCAAGCAAGGTTGGCTGATGAGAATATAAATAAAACATCATGGATGGTAATATCCCACTGTAGTCCTTCTCACTGATCATTTTCCCTCTTTTTAGTCCATTAAGCTTCTGGACCCCATTTATTAATCTGTTGAGATAGAGACAATGATAGTGTAACCTACCCTTTATCTCAAAGGATATTGAGAAGTTAAGAAGCAGATTTCCTATAGCTCCAAGGAGGCAGACATTCTAAAGACATGAAATCAACTTGAGTGGTACATGAAGGAAAACTTGACAGGGGTTAAAATAAAGGTGTAGCATGTAGTTAGAAACTATACAGTCCCATATTTTGACACAAGAGGGACTTGAAAAGTATAAGGGTTAAGAAAGCCATCTTATTTGGAAAGCTTTGGTTAAAGGTATATTATTGAAAAATGAGAACGGTTGGAAGTTTTTCAGCACCATAGACTAAGCAGTATGCTGAGAACTTTAAACTTATTTAATATTGTAGTAACCTTATGAGTTAGGTACAATTATTATGCCTATTTTGCAGCTAAGAAAGCTGAGGCTTGGTAAGGTCAAGCAGCTTGCCCAGGGTCACACAAGTAGTAAGTGCAGAGAGGCTAAAACTTAGGCCTGTCTGAATTTGGAGCCTGTACTCTTTTTTTTCTTCTTTTTAAAAAATTTTATTGATTTTAGAGAGAAGGGAGAGGGAGAGAGAGGAAGGGAGAGGGAGAGAGAGATAGAAACATCGATGAGAGAGAGACATTGGTCATCTGCCTCCTGCACACCTCTTACTGGGGATCGAGCCAGCACCCCGAGCGTGGACCCGGACCTGGTATCAAACTGGTGGCCTCCTGGTGTGTGGGACGGTGCTCGACCGCTGAGCCACAGCAGCCAGGAGGAGCCTGTACTCTTAACCAGCTACTATACTGCCTCCTAACAGGTCAATGGGAAGCTAGGATTAGTTATCCTAAACAGAAAGTTGCGTGGTGAGTTAATAGTAGATTTTATGTAAAAACGGTTTTATATAAAAATGGAAATTAGTCTTTCTATAAAGGGTAGAATTGGATAAGGAAGAAAGGACTTAAACTTCAGTGTGAGAGAATTTGTTGGACAGCAGCCGAGATGAAGAGCCATCGCCCCACAGAGAAATTATCACAAAGCCACTCTAGTTGTTAAAAAGGGTAGGACATGAATGTCGAGGAGAGAAGTAGATGTCTAAATAACTTAGTTCGCTTGACTTTAAAATTTATAGCAAAGAGGATTTCACTTTATCAAAATACAAGATATTATGAAGATCTATACAAGGTATTAAGTATTACAAATATACATAAAACACATTACAAAGAATGATTCCAGTTTATGTTCTGTCCAATAAGGAAAAGACATGTGAAAGAAGGGAGAGGAAAATGCAAGTTAGATATGGAGAGAGATAAAGAAGACAGAGAAAGAGGAAACGGTGGAGCATATATAGATAGAAAACGCCAGCATATCCTCTCCATTCTATCCAGATCTATAGCCGTTGACTCCAGTTTCCCTTCCAAGAGTTTGCTCCAAAATTACTCTTTCTAGATCCCATTCCTTAAGAAAGAGTGACTCTCTTGTCTCACCATCCTGTTCCCTCTTTATCCTTGAGTGAACTAGTTAGCCATTAATTATTAAACAATTAACATCTATGCTTTAGCTCACTTTATCCCTTTGACGTACTTGAGTACTTTTTATTGGCTTTGGAGTCTCTATAAAATGATGCCAAGTTATTTATTAGCCTATATTCCCATTCTTTTTGTTGTTGTTGTTAATCCTCACTCGAGGATATTTTTTCCATTGATTTTTAGGGAGGGAGGCAGAGGGAGGGAAACATCAATGTGAAAGAGACACCTTGATTGGTTGCCTCCTGCATACGCCTTGGCCAGGATGGGGGATTGAACCCACAACCCAGGTATGTGCCCTTGACTGGGAATCGAGCCACACGCCCTTTGGTGCATGGGCCAACACTCTAACTACTGACTGAGCCACACCTGCCAGGGCCCCATTTAGTCTTTATGGACTTTCCTATTCTCCTCACATGGGTCCCTGTTGTAAAATATGCCCTAATTCTTTCTTTTAACTTTTGCTAGATAATCAAACTAAGAGTATGCCCCTTCCTCAGCACACAATCGTTTTGGATAACTAATAGAAGTATCATTACATTATCTAGATTTCTTGTGAGTTATTATTGACCATTAATTGAATCTTTGCATTTCTCCCCAAATCCCAATGTTTTGTCTTCATTTCAAGTTCTAAAATTAAATAACTGCATATTTTATTATGCAGTTTTCCCTTTCTCATCAAAAGTGAAGTTTAATTTTTTGTGATCACTGTGGATGGTTTAAACTGAAAAGAAAGAAAAAAATTTCTTTAATAAATGTAAATGATATTTAAGATTTAGGCCCTATTACATCTGATAACCATGAAACAAAAAAACAGATATTACCAATAGAAGAACAGACCTGGGCTGAGATGAGGGCAAGAGATTCCTTATCCAAAGTTCATTTGTGTGTGTGTGTGTGTGTGTGTGTGTGTGTGTGATGGCAAGGATGGTTTAATATTTGTATAGGTTACCAGGGACTCTGGGGGAAATTTACTTTTGTGGGGAAAAGAAAAGTCAGCTGTATAGGTTTCTCATTTTTCCCATGTGTCTGCCTAAATGAAGAGAGGTGGGTAGTCAAGAATAGTGAGTCGTCAGTGAACTATACATTTTTATAAAGCTTAGGGTGATATAGCTAGTTATTGTACTGCACAGATGAGTGTATCATTTTGACCACACCCCTTAGATAACAATGGCACAGATCAGGCCGTTAGTCAGCTGCATTTCATATTCTGTTCAAATGCACTTATTAATTTGGTGGATGAAAGAGTTGAGTAGTCATCAACATTTATCAACTATTGTACTTGATGGCCTGCAGAGCACTGTGCCAGGTGCTATGGAAAATCAAAGAAAATAAAAGACTTGTTTCTGCCCTCAGCTTAGAAATCAATAGGAAAGACCCACCAGAAATCCTCATCCAATCAGCTGCAGAGACATTGAAATATACAGAATCCTTTAGACAAAGTACCTCTAAGGAAGAGTCTTTGTCTTGTCATCTCTGTACCTCCAGCATGTAGGCCTGAGGCTGACACAGAGTAAGTATCTAGTAAGTTACTTGCTCTGTGAATAAATTATAGCATGATTGACATTTTGGGTTGGGCCTGATTAATTGGAACAGGATAATATTTTTCCTTCAATTTTGATGGAAAAAGAGACATCCCCCCTCCCCAAAGTT